>NC_061498.1:21160946-21372150 GCF_022539355.2 Hippoglossus stenolepis
AGAAAATAAAATTATAATAGAAGACATGTAAGGAGTATGAGTCATGCCAAAGATATACAACTTCTATTTACCCGGGATAAAAGTGCACTGGTGGCGATGAAAACTTTCCACAGAAGATGACCCCCTGCCACATCTGAAGACATCCAGGACCTTGTCTCCCTTTTGTGACCCAGAGCGGACTTTGGTATAGAGTTCAACTCCAGGAGGATCTTGGATGCATGGCAAGTGCTTCTGTTGCGTCTCCCACACATGTGTCATGCTCTCAGGGTTGATAAGTCGTAAACCTGTGGTGTCGGTCAGTTCCCACATGGACTTCAGCAAACCCTGGATCAGCTCCCGTGTTTCCTCAACCCCCCGAGTTCTCCTCTTACAATGTCTGGCCAGTTCACTGGAGCTGATGTTGGCCAGAACTTGAGCCTCTGTAGGAGCATGACCAGCATGCTTTTTCTGCAGCTCGGACTTCTTTGCCTCTTTGAGGCGACAAATGTCATCCTGGTCCCACTCAAAAATGCAGTGGGACAACTTTGAGCAGAAAGTGCCATAGATAGGGTGGTGTTCTGTTGTGAGTCCAGGAGTAAATCTCCTCATAAAGTGGAAAATATCTAATCTCACGAAGGTTTTCCACGGTCGAAGCCATGAAAGAACCGGGGATGTACCTGTACAAATGAAAAGTCAAGGGCAGAATTTATGCATAATGTTATAATTACAATTATCACTATATGACTCTCTCCAAAGTATGATATGACAAATATGACCTAATACAAGTAGCACTTGGGGGGTAACCTGTCATGTATGTATTATTGCTCAAGTTTTTAAGGTTGTGCCTGTAACAAATAAAAAACAACTACATAAACATTTTGACGGTCACACACCTGTCCCACTGCAGCAATCTCTGTCAACATAAATGGCTTGTGGCTCTGGCTCTCCAGCATCCTTGTAGCGCTTCACGATCCCTTGGCACAACTCATCCAGTCCAGCTCCCTCACCAGTGGTGAGCACACAGTTGAGCACCTGCCCACATTCGTTGGTGACATTTGTCATCCACGTAGCTGAGTCTGCAATGTCACCTGCAAGCTTCTTTGTGATCTATTAAATACAGAAATAAAATTAAGATTAAGAGGAAAAACAAAGGTGCATGACAACATAATCAAGTGTAATCATGACCATCATTTGTCAGAGGTTTGCCTGCACCTTTTTCGTGGAGTCGAGCTTTAGGATCCTGCCGTATGTTGATGTGATGACACCCTTCATCTCATCCAGATGACCCAGGATTTCATTTGCATGGACCCTCTCAAACCACTGTGCAAGGGGTAGGGAGCGATAGGTTGGTGGCTGCCCATAGACTGCTGTCTCATACTGGGTTATTGCACTCCTCCTTTTGTGAAGCTCACAGTCCGACAGGTACTCAACTGTGCCCTGCCCTCTCACTGTGAATTTCTCAGTGCTGCTGCAGGTAACTGGAGCTGTTCCCTACTGTTCTTGGTTTGAGAAGGTAACACTTCCTGTCAGGCAAGCTGTATGGTGAGAACAGCAGGAACTTGTTTCTGTGGGCAGGATCAACTGATCTAACACATCAGCTCAAGGCAGACAGGGATTTTGCACTTACTGCGAGGATAGTCTCCGCCGACCAAGTAATACTGGAGTCAAGGTCAATTCTCCGTGCTTTTGTGTAAATCCCAAGTGGCATCTTGGTTTGCACTGCACATTAATTGAACCCCACATCACGGTGCACAGAAACATCCGCGCCTGAAGTAGGTCATGGGGTCAGGTGTACATTTGTCGGCTTTGGTGGATTAGGTGGATGGAACCAGTTTGAGAAACTGTTGCCGCAGCTGTCCTGTGGGGTCTAAGACACTGGGCAATCCACTCTGATCGGCTGGGTTGATGACATGAACTGTTTGGGAAACTCACCCAATTCACCACCGGCGGCCTCAGGTGGACAACGAAGGAGATGTGGCAGGAAAAGAAGGTGGTGGTGGAGGAGGAGGATGTTGTTGTTGGGATGGAGGAGGTTGTTGTTGTTGTTGTTGTTGTTGTGGTGGAGGGGGAGGGGGAGGTAGTTGTTGTGGTGGAGGAGGAAGTTGCAGCTGTGGTGGAGGAGGTCGCTGTTGTTGTGGTGGAGGAGGAAGTTGCAGCTGTGGTGGAGGAGATCGCTGTTGTTGTAGTTGTGGTGGAGGAGGAAGTTGCAGCTTTGGTGGAGGAGGTCGCTGTTGTTTAGGTCGAGGAGGTTGTTGATGCTTTAGCAGAGGAGGTCGTCGCTGCTGTGGAGGAGTAGGTTGTGGTTGATGTGAAGGGTTCCCACTTTCTCTGCTGACGACTGAATGACCTTCAATATGTTGAAGCAGCCCAACTGCACCAATTAAATTTTTTCCACACTGCTCACAAGTTTGCACTGCGTGAAAGTCAGATAAATGTTCAGAAAAAAGCTCAGCATGTATGTCCTTGCTACAGAGAGCGCAGTGTATCTGCTCTTGCATCTGACAGCTTGAGATGCTCTGAGCTGGATGACTAGCTTCACTTGGGATGCTCTGGGTGGTGCGGTCTGTCAGCTGAGTAGCTTCACTTGGGATGCTCTGGGTGGTGCGGTCTGTCAGCTGACTAGCTTCACTTGGGATGTTGTGAGCTGACTCCATCAGCAGCCTCCCTGACCTTGAGCCACTCTCTGTCTGTCTTTGCTGACTCCCTGATGCACCTGTTGGGGATCGAGCTTAGACAAAGGGTCGTAAACGAGGCCTGTAGGAGCTTTTCAAGGCCTGTCTAGAGTTTGCTCTCTCTCAGGAGACAAACCCCCGGAGTTTCGACAGAGCAGCCATGTTTTCTTGACCGCCGCCCGAGGTCAAACTTGGGCCTTCTATTGGCCGAGAGCCAACAGACCCCCAGGCCCTCCCCAGGAGGGAGGCCAGACACCTCTCAGGTAATAAATACCGAGAGCTCCCCCAAATCATTGCTCATTTCCCCGTGCACTGAAGATAGGACCAGAACCTCTCCAGGTTCCTCCAGATGATCCAGACACTTAAGGGAGCAACCACCAAACGTTTGTAGTTTTTATATTTTTTTTGTACTTTAAGTTCATTCAACTTCTTTTATTTTTTCACTTGAATTTTACTCTGAAAGGACCGCTGCAAAAGTCGAATACTCGCCGGCCGAGTTATCCCCAGACTTTTCCTCCGCTCCCACAAATCATAGCTGCTCCGCCGCTATTCATCCCTGCAGAAGAGCAAGATTATATTCGCCAAGGCATTGAGACTTTTCGCCACGGAGAACGAGACCGATTCTCTCCACTTTCCGGCCCGCAGCTCCTGTCCCGCTGCCATCACACGAAGCAGCTGATCACTGTTTCCAACGGCCAAGAACTCAATCCACTCGTCTTCCCGGAACGCGCCGCTCGCGCACGAACCAACCGCGGAACATCGACAAGTAAGAGGCTTATGTCTGGGCAGAGACTAGTTTAATTATTAGTGTGTCACTATTTGAGCGTACATTTGTGTGGGACCGCCGTGTCCACTTTTGTCCACACTGTGCCAGCGCGTCGTGACGTATTCGGCATTTCCGGCCACGTCACCGCATTGTGTTACCGTCAGACCGATTTTTGCGGAGATTCTAACCCATTAAAAGATCGGTACACAGCGGGGCGGATCTTAGTTCGTCCGCTTGGGTACCGAGTGGTAGAGTCCCCGCAAAGCTGTCTCTGGCGGTGTTTGAGATCTCCTCTGATAAATTATTGCATATCTTTTCCTTCCTCTCTCTCTTCTCTCCTAAACCCGCCTGCACGCACGTCTGAACTGCATCCCCGCACATCACGTCTTATATACATTCTAGAATCTAGATAGTGCGGTCGCATCTTGACGCCATTCGGCGCTTTGAACCACGAGATAGATCAAAGTAACCTTTGTCCTCCATTTCCTTGTGGTCAAACCACATGGTGCACCGCCATTTTTGATTTCGTAACCCGACACCACGTGTACGCCTTTGTACGCCATTTTGGATTTCGTAACCCGACACCACGTGTACGACTTTGTACGCCATTTTTGATTTCGTAACCCGACACCACGTGCACGGCTTCAGACGCCATCTTGTCTCCATCTTCCCGTACACACACACGCACACACACACACACACACACACACACACACACACATACTCGCCTCCGGGTATACACATTGGAGGTATTACATATGTGTTACGATTGTGATAGATGCTTGTGGTGTTTTATCTTTGATATAGTGGGTTTGCTGTGCTAATAATCATTGATTGACGTTGATGTCATTATCTTAAATAAATCCCCTTTTATAATTAAAGTACCGGTATTTTTGTGATTCTTTGTGCATATGTATGTGAATACAGCTGGATTATGACTGCCTGTGCTCGAACTTAAAACCTTCACTGTTCATTATATAATCATTAATAGGAAATATTGAGATTTCTAATTGAACTTTTCAGATTATGAGACTGATCTTTATCGACTGATTGTTGGTCCCTGATACCAGGGTGGTGCCCCGTCTTTGATAAATTATAATTACAACTTTTATTATTCTTAATTGATAATTTTATTGTTTTTCATTAATTATTTCATTATTCTTAATTGATAACTCTATCATTTTTAATTATTTTATTATTTTAATTAAATAATTTTTATTATTTTAATAATCATATTTTTATGATTATTGAAAATTAGCCAACATCCAGTCTACCTACTATTGCACAACACACCTGACTGTGAAAAAAGAGTTTAGTTTTTCCCTTTGTCTGAAGATAAGTTTATCTCATTACTAACAATTGTGAATCAATACAAGCAGAGCTAAGGTGATAATACATTATCCAGTTTACATGCTATAAATATATAAATATAGCTACACATTGGTTTATGGTGAATACATCTTTAGAAAATATATCATTATTGCTTACCTTATGATATCTACATTTGCAGGGAATTTTGTTCCCGAAGATGTCATACTCGCGGATTGGTAGGTTGTATATAGGAGTCAATGGACAGGAGTTGATGAGCTGCATGACAGCCTTCCATTTCTTAGCCCCCGGCTTCTTACCTGTGGTAAACCGGTACTTTCCCTGGGCATACTGGTACATGATACCTTCCCAGTATGCGTCTGGTTTACCCGTCTTAGTCATATCTGCAAATATGAAACATCTGCGTTAATATCAGATGCAACCGCAGGTTTAGTAAATGCATTAGGGTGACTTAGATTTGTTTGGCTAATGGCATTCACTGTTAATATCCTCACACTGCATATATGTTCTTCCTGTCTTTACACGTGTACGTGTAGTTTAATTACATTCATACTGTATGTTCTTCCTGTCTTTACATGTGTACGTGTAGTTTAATTACATTCATATGTTCTTCCTGTCTTTACATGTGTACGTCTAGTTTAATTACATTCATACTGTACGTTCTTCCTGTCTTTACATATGCGTGAGTTTAATTACATTCATACTGTACGTTCTTCCTGTCTTTACACAGTACGTGTAGTTTAATTACATTCATACTGTTCTTCCTGTCTTTACACATGTACGTGTAGTTTAATTACATTCATACTGTACGTTCTTCCTGTCTTTACACATGTACGTGTAGTTTAATTACATTCATACTGTACGTTATTCCTGTCTTTACAGATGTACGTCTACTTTAATTACATTCATACTGTACGTTCTTCCTGTCTTTACAGATGTACGTCTACTTTAATTACATTCATACTGTACGTTCTTCCTGTCTTTACAGATGTACGTCTACTTTAATTACATTCATACTGTACGTTCTTCCTGTCTTTACAGATGTACGTCTACTTTAATTACATTCATACTGTACGTTCTTCCTGTCTTTACAGATGTACGTCTACTTTAATTACATTCATACTGTACGTTCTTCCTGTCTTTACACATGTACGTGTAGTTTAATTACATTCATACTGTACGTTCTTCCTGTCTTTACAGATGTACGTCTACTTTAATTACATTCATACTGTATGTTCTTCCTGTCTTTACATGTGTACGTCTAGTTTAATTACATTCATACTGTACGTTCTTCCTGTCTTTACACATGTACGTGTAGTTTAATTACATTCATAATCGTCTTCCTGTCTTTACACATGTACGTGTAGTTTAATTACATTCATACTGTACGTTATTCCTGTCTTTACAGATGTCGTCTACTTTATTCATTCTTATACACGTTCTTCCTGTCTTTACAGATGTACGTCTACTTTAATTACATTCATACTGTACGTTCTTTCTGTCTTTACAGATGTCGTCTACTTTATTACATTCATACTGTATGTTCTTCCTGTCTTTACAGATGTCGTCTACTTTAATTACATTCATACTGTACGTTCTTCCTGTCTTTACAGATGTACGTATGGTTAATTACATTCATACTGTACGTTCTTCCTGTCTTTACAGATGTACGTCTACTTTAATTACATTCATACTGTACGTTCTTCCTGTCTTTACAGATGTACGTCTACTTTAATTACATTCATACTGTACGTTCTTCCTGTCTTTACAGATGTACGTCTACTTTAATTACATTCATACTGTATCCTTACACTTGAGTATTGCATGTTACTTATAACGTGCTAATGTCTTTTTTTACTGTTGCCGCGGTAATACAGTAAATTTCCCCATTGTCGGACTAATAATGTACTGTACATCTTATCGTAACGTTAGTAAACTGATTACAACGCTGATATTAACGGTAGAAAAAGTTCAGCGTCTGACACAATTATTACACGACAGCAACAGCGACATAAAGTTGTGTAATGGCCGCCCATAGTATAATGTTACTTACTGTTTTTTTTTATCTCTATTTACTCTTGCGTCCGAAGAATCACTGCCATTGATTCTTCTGCAGAGACCGGTAGCGAAGGGGCGGGACTATTGATGATGCTCGCGTCACATGACCGTAACCTGACACGGGCGACCCAAGCCTCAGGTCCGACCCGCAGTCCGAACAGCGGTTAGGACTGCGGGTCGGACTTTCGTTTGATGTGTTAGGACTTCAGTTCGGACTTGGTCGATAAATTGTTAGGACTTGTTAGGAATTGTTTCGGACTTAAGGTAGCGGCCTGTCGCTGGAGGGTACGGCCACCTCGTCCTATTCCGAGTGAAATTTATCTCCTGAAACTCAAACTGTTCCTGTTCTTAAGAGAGTTGTTACAATGGTGACAAGTGGCTGTGGACACAAGAAGAAGAAAAAAAACTATTGCTGAAAAAACAGGATTCTAACCCATGCGTGCACACCACAGTGGGTTATCATTTCTTTACTGGGGAACAATTTAGGGGATTACAGGACTCTAACTAATGTTTTCTGGTATTGTACCTGCGTAAATAGGCAACTGGACTTCCTTATGTTTCTTGAAGATGTGGTCGTCCAAGAGGGTTCTTTAGTTCTAAAAGACTTGTGGGAGGTTTCAGGTATTTAATCTCTCGAGGATCTTCACCTATCCTCAGAGTTGTTGTGTTAAACATGCAGGTCGTTTAACCCCCTACCAACTGGTGGGGTGTTGGAGCTCCTTGAGTCAAGGTGTGTATAGCACCTTGCTATGATGTGAGTCATTAGGGTTACACGCAATGTCAAGATATGCAAAGGGCCAGAGAGTTGAAATACCTGTAGCCTCCCACTACTAAGTTAGAACTTAAAGAGGATCTGGAAAGAGAAGTGACAGGTTTTCAAGAAACCAAAGCTAGCCTATGCACACCTGTGTGCAGAGGTTTGATACCGAGAAGTTTCATCTTGAGGCAGAAGACAATGGATGTCACTCACAAGGAGCAATAAAGGGTTCAATAGTGGAGAATGTGGGCATCGATCCCACTACCTCTCACATGCAAAGCGAGCGCTCTACTATTTGAGCTAATCCCCCTGTGTAAAAGTGGCTTCTGTGGCAAATCATCGCAACCTGTTCAGCATGGATGTGTTCTGTCCTAAAATGGATCACATTGCCGAGACAAATGAATGAAGTCTCTCATCACAGGCCCTCAGGGGAGACTGGCCAACAAAGTGATTTACAGAGAGCTTTGCAGATGGGGAATTAGCTCAAATGGTAGAGCGCTTGCTTCGCATGCGAGAGGTAGTGGGATCAATGCCCACATTCTCCAGAACATTCTTAGTATCTTGATTTTACTCTGGTAGAGAATGTTTTGAAATTCAGTTTGACAAAGTCCCCTTCTAAAATAAGATGGATTCCTTGTTTTTATGCCATGGACTGATATGATTCAGAAAAATGGTGTTCCATCCATCCAGCATAGTTCACTGAATTATTGAGCATTTTTCCTGACGGCACATGGTGGCCTATAACCTATAACTCCTAAGTCAAAGTGTCTCCAATAATCTGTTTCCTATCAGTCATTTTACACGCTGTCAAGATATGCAAACCAGGGTTGAATATGTTAAGTCTACTAAGTTAGAACTTAAGAGGGTCTGGAAGAGAAGTGACATTTAAGAAACTGCATGTTAGCTTATGCAACCTGTGTGCAGAGGTTTGATACTGAAAGTTCATCTTGAGGTAGAAGAATGGATGTCACTCACAAGGAGCACTATGGTTCAATAGTGAGAATGGGCATCGATCCCACTACTCCTCACATGCAGCGGCGCCTACCATTTGAGCTAATCCTGTGAAAATTATCTTCTGAAATCACTCAACCTGTTCAGCATGGAGTGTTCTGTTAAATGGATCACATTGACGAGACAAATGAATGAAGTTCTCATCACAGGCTAGGGAGACTGCAACAAAGTGATTTACATCTCTGTAGATGGGGAATCTCAAATGGTAGAGCGCTTGCTTACATGCAGGTAGTGGGATCTGCCCACATTCTAACATTCTTAGTATCTTGATTTTACCTGGTAGAGAATGTTTTGAAATTCGTTGACAGTCCCTCAAGAGGATTCCTTTGTTTTTAAGACATGTGGTAGGTTTCAGGTGTTCCATCCTTCCAGAGCATAGTTCAGACCTGCATGTGTTAAACATGCAGGTCGTTTAACCCCCTACCAACTGGTGGGGTGTTGGAGCTCCTTGAGTCAAGGTGTGTATAGCACCTTGCTATGGTGTGAGTCATTAGGGTTACACGCAATGTCAAGATATGCAAAGGGCCAGAGAGTTGAAATACCTGTAGCCTCCCACTACTAAGTTAGAACTTAAAGAGGGTCTGGAAAGAGAAGTGACAGGTTTTCAAGAAACCAAAGCTCATGCACACCTGTGTGCAGAGGTTTGATACCGAGAAGTTTCATCTTGAGGTAGAAGACAATGGATGTCACTCACAAGGAGCAATTAGGGTTCAATAGTGGAGAATGTGGGCATCGATCCCACTACCTCTCACATGCAAGCGAGCGCTCTACCATTTGAGCTAATCCCCTGTGTAAAAGTGGCTTCTGTGGCAAATCATCGCAACCTGTTCAGCATGGATGTGTTCTGTCCTAAAATGGATCACATTGCCGAGACAAATGAATGAAGTCTCTCATCACAGGCCCTCAGGGGAGACTGGCCAACAAAGTGATTTACAGAGATCTCTGTAGATGGGGAATTAGCTCAAATGGTAGAGCGCTTGCTTAGCATGCGAGAGGTAGTGGGATCGATGCCCACATTCTCCAGAACATTCTTAGTATCTTGATTTTACTCTGGTAGAGAATGTTTTGAAATTCAGTTTGACAAAGTCCCCTTCTAAAATAAGATGGATTCCTTGTTTTTATGCCATGGACTGATATGATTCAGAAAAATGGTGTTCCATCCTTCCAGCATAGTTCAGACCTGCATGTGTTAAGCATGCAGGTCGTTTAACCCCCTACCAACTGGTGGGATGTTGGAGCTCCTTGAGTCAAGGTGTGTAAAACTGTTGCTTATCAGTCATTATTCACGCATGTCAAGATATGCAAAGCCAGAGAGTTGAAATATGTTAAGCTCTACTAAGTTAGAACTTAAAGAGGGTCTGGAAAGAGAAGTGACAGGTTTTCAAGAAACCAAAGCTAGCCTATGCAATGTGTGAGGTTGATACAAGTCACTTGAGGTAGAAGACAATGGATGTCACTCACAAGGAGCAATTAAGGGTTCATTAGAGGAGAATGTGGACTGATCCCACTACCTCTCACATGCAAAGCGAACTGTACCATTTGAGCTAATCCCCTGTGTAAAAGTGGCTTCTGTGCAAATCATCGCAACCTGTTCAGCATGGATGTGTTCTGTTAAAATGGTCACAAGTTGCTGAGACAAATGAAGAAGTCTTGCTGACATCACAGGAACCCTCAGGGAGACTGACAAAGTGATTTATCATCTCTGTAATGGGGAATTACAATGTAGAGCGCTTGCTTAGCATGCAGGTAGTGGGATCATGCACATTCTAGAACACTTAATCTTGATTTTACTCTGGTAGAGAATGTTTTGAAATTCAGTTTGACAAAGTCCCCTTCTAAAATAAGATGGATTCCTTGTTTTTATGCCATGGACTGATATGATTCAGAAAAATGGTGTTCCATCCTTCCAGCATAGTTCAGACCTGCATGTGTTAAGCATGCAGGTCGTTTAACCCCCTACCAACTGGTGGGATGTTGGAGCTCCTTGAGTCAAGGTGTGTATAGCACCTTGCTATGGTGTGAGTCATTAGGGTTACACGCAATGTCAAGATATGCAAAGGGCCAGAGAGTTGAAATACCTGTAGCCTCCCACTACTAAGTTAGAACTTAAAGAGGATCTGGAAAGAGAAGTGACAGGTTTTCAAGAAACCAAAGCAAGCCTATGCACACCTGTGTGCAGAGGTTTGATACCGAGAAGTTTCATCTTGAGGTAGAAGACAATGGATGTCACTCACAAGGAGCAATTAAGGGTTCAATAGTGGAGAATGTGGGCATCGATCCCACTACCTCTCACATGCAAAGCGAGCGCTCTACCATTTGAGCTAATCCCCCTGTGTAAAAGTGGCTTCTGTGGCAAATCATCGCAACCTGTTCAGCATGGATGTGTTCTGTCCTAAAATGGATCACATTGCCGAGACAAATGAATGAAGTCTCTCATCACAGGCCCTCAGGGGAGACTGGCCAACAAAGTGATTTACAGAGATCTCTGTAGATGGGGAATTAGCTCAAATGGTAGAGCGCTTGCTTAGCATGCGAGAGGTAGTGGGATCGATGCCCACATTCTCCAGAACATTCTTAGTATCTTGATTTTACTCTGGTAGAGAATGTTTTGAAATTCAGTTTGACAAAGTCCCCTTCTAAAATAAGATGGATTCCTTGTTTTTATGCCATGGACTGATATGATTCAGAAAAATGGTGTTCCATCCTTCCAGCATAGTTCAGACCTGCATGTGTTAAGCATGCAGGTCGTTTAACCGCCTATAACCTATAACCTTACTAAGATACTCCCTTATTTTCTCCAATAATCTGTTTCTTATCAGTCATTCAGAACAGGTAACTATGTTAAAGCCACCTGGTTGATAGTCCTAGTAAGCGTTTTGGTACACGTGACAAAAGATACTGCATTTGAGATAATGATCTTAAGCAAGTAAAGTAAGCTGATTCAGTCAATTGGAAGTAGAAATTGGTATGTGTAAACTTCACTACGACAAGGATTAGGATTCGAACACGCATGCAGAGCACAATGGATTAGCAGTCATCGCCTTACCCACTCGGCCACCTCGTCCTATTCTGAGTGAAATTTATCTCCTGAAACTCAAACTGTTCCTGTTCTTAAGAGTTATTTACAATGGTGACAAGTGAGAAACCTTGGACACAAGAAGAAGAAAAAAACTATTGCTGAAAAACAGGATTCTAACCCATGCATGCAGACCACAGTGGGTTATCATTTCTTTACTGGGAACAATTTAGGGGGGATTACACCGGACTCTAACTAATGTTTCTGGTATTGTACCACAAATACATAGGCAACTGGACTTCCTTATGTTTCTTGAAGATGTAGTGGAGTCCAAGAGGCTTCTTTAGTTCTAAAAGACTTGTGGGAGGTTTCAGGTATTTAATCTCTCTCGGATCTTCACCCTATCCTCAGAGTTGTTGTGTTAAACATGCAGGTCGTTTAACCCCCTACCAACTGGTAGGGTGTTAGAACTCCCCTTGAGTCAAGGTGTGTATAGCACCTTGCTATAGTGTGAGTCATTAGGGTTACGCAATGTCAAGATATGCAAAGGGACAGGGATTTGAAATACCTGTAGCCTCCACTACTAAGTTAGAACAAAGAGGATCTGGAAAGAGAAGTGACAGGTTTCAAGAAACCAAGCAAACCTATGCACACCTGTGTGCAGAGGTTTGATACCGAGAAGTTTCATCTTGAGGTGAAGACAGTAGATGTCACTCACAAAGGAGCAATTAAGGGTTCAATAGTGGAGAATGTGGACATCGATCCCACTACCTCTCACATGCAAAGCGAGCGCTCTACCATTTGAGCTAATCTCCCACTGTGTAAAAGTGGCTTCTGTATGGCAATCATCATAACCTGTTCAGCATGGATATGTTCTGTCCTAAAATGGATCATTGCAGAGACAAATGAATAGAGTCTCTCGTCTGGGCCCTCAGAGACTGGCCAACAAAGTGATTTACAGAGATCTCTGTAGATGGGGAGTAAGCTCAAATGGTAGAGCCTTAACTAACATGCGAGGTAGTGGGATCGATACCACATGCTCCAGGGCATTCTTAGTATCTTGATTTTACTCTGGTAGAGAATGTTTTGGAAATTCAGTTTGACAAAGTCCCCTTCTAAAATAAGATGGATTCCTTGTTTTTATGCCATGGACTGATATGATTCAGAAAAATGGTGTTTCCATCCTTGCAGCATAGTTCAGAGAATTATTCAGCATTTTCCTGACACACATGGGGCCTATAACCTATAACCTTACTAAATGCTCATATTTTCTCCAATAATCTGTTTCTTATCAGTCATTCAGAACAGGTAACTATGTTAAGCCACCTGGTTGATAGTCACAAGTAAGCGTTTTTGTCAGTACACGACAAAGATGCTGCATTTGAGATAATGATCTTAAGCGTAGAGTAAGCTGATTCAGTCAATTGGGTAATTGGTATATTGTAAACTTCCACTACGACGAGGATGGGATTCAGACACGCGTGCAGAGCACAATGGATTAGCAGTCCATCACCTTAACCCTCAAACCACCTCGTCCTATTCTGAGTGAAATTTATCTCCTGAAACTCAAACTGTTCCTGTTCTTAAGAGTTGTTACAATGGTGACAAGTAGGCTGTGGACACAAGAAAAAAAAAAACTATTGCTGAAAAACAGGATTCTAACCCATGCATGCAGACCACAGTGAGTTATCATTTCTTCTTCAGAATAAATTTAGGGATTACCGGACTCTAACTAATGTTTTCCTAGTATTGTACCTGCGTACATGAGCAACTGGACTTCCTTATGTTTCTTGAAGATGTGGTGTCAAGGGCTGTTTAGTTCTAAAGACTTGTGAGGAGTTTCAGGTATTTAATCTCTCTAGGATCTTCACCTATCCTCCAGAGTTGTTGTGTTAAACATGCCCAGGTCGTTTAACCCCCTACCAACTGGTGGGAGTTGGAGCTCCTTGAGTCAAGGTGTGTATAGCCTTGCTATGGTGTGAGTCATTAGGGTTACACGCAATGTCAAGATATGCAAAGGGACAGAGTTTGAAATACCTGTAGCCTCCACTACTAAAGTTAGAACTTAAAGAGGATCTGGAAAGAGAAGTGGCAGGTTTTTCAAGAAACCAAAGCAAAAATATGCACCTGTGTGCAGAGGTTTGATACGAAGTTTCATCTTGAGGTAGGAGCAATGGATGTCACTCACAGGAGCAATTAAGGGTTCAGTAGTGGAGGGAAATAATAGCTGGACATGATCCCACTACCTCTCACATACAAGCGACGCTCTACCATTTGACTAAATCCCCCTGTGTAAGTGGCTTCTGTGGCAAATCATCGCAACCTGTTCAGCATGGATGTGTTCTGTCCTAAAATGGATCACATTGCCGAGACAAATGAATAGAAGTCTCGTCACAGGCCCTCAGGGGAGACTGGCCAGCAAAGTGATTTACAGAGATCTCTGTAGATGGGGAGTAAGCTCAAATGGTAGAGCGCTTGCTTGTATCTGAGGAAGTGGTGGGGATCGATGCCCACATTCTCCAGAACATTCTTAGTATCTTGATTTTACTCTGGTAGAGAATGTTTGAAATTCAGTTTGACCAAAGTCCCCTTCTAAAATAAGATGGATTCCTTGTTTTATGCCACGGACCAGTATGATTAGAAAAATAGTGTTCCATGTACAGCATAGTTCAGAGAATTATTCAGCATTTTTCCTGACAGCACATGGTGGCCTATAACCTATAACCTTACTAAATGCTCATATTTTCTCCAATAATCTGTTTCTTATCAGTCATTCAGAACAGGTAACTATGTTAAGCCACCTGGTTGATAGTCCTAGTAAGCGTTTTTGTCAGTACACGTGACAAGGATACTGCATTTGAGATAATGATCTTAAGCAGTAGAGTAAGCTGATTCAGTCAATTGGAGTAGAAATTGGTATATTGTAAACTTCACTACGACGAGGATGGGATTCGAACCCACGCGTGCAGAGCACAATGGATTAGCAGTCCATCGCCTTAACCACTCGGCCACCTCGTCCTATTCTGAGTGAAATTTATCTCCTGAAACTCAAACTGTTCCTGTTCTTAAGAGAGTTGTTACAATGGTGACAAGTGGCTGTGGACACAAGAAGAAGAAAAAAAACTATTGCTGAAAAAACAGGATTCTAACCCATGCGTGCAGACCACAGTGGGTTATCATTTCTTTACTGGGGAACAATTTAGGGGATTACCGGACTCTAACTAATGTTTTCTGGTATTGTACCTGCGTACATAGGCAACTGGACTTCCTTATGTTTCTTGAAGATGTGGTCGTCCAAGAGGCTTCTTTAGTTCTAAAAGACTTGTGGGAGGTTTCAGGTATTTAATCTCTCTCGGATCTTCACCTATCCTCAGAGTTGTTGTGTTAAACATGCAGGTCGTTTAACCCCCTACCAACTGGTGGGGTGTTGGAGCTCCTTGAGTCAAGGTGTGTATAGCACCTTGCTATGGTGTGAGTCATTAGGGTTACACGCAATGTCAAGATATGCAAAGGGACAGAGAGTTGAAATACCTGTAGCCTCCCACTACTAAGTTAGAACTTAAAGAGGATCTGGAAAGAGAAGTGACAGGTTTTCAAGAAACCAAAGCAAGCCTATGCACACCTGTGTGCAGAGGTTTGATACCGAGAAGTTTCATCTTGAGGTAGAAGACAATGGATGTCACTCACAAGGAGCAATTAAGGGTTCAATAGTGGAGAATGTGGGCATCGATCCCACTACCTCTCACATAGCGAAGGCTCTACCATTTGAGCTAATCCCCCTGTGTAAAAGTGGCTTCTGTGGCAAATCATCGCAACCTGTTCAGCATGGATGTGTTCTGTCCTAAAATGGATCACATTGCCGAGACAAATGAATGAAGTCTCTCATCACAGGCCCTCAGGGGAGACTGGCCAACAAAGTGATTTACAGAGATCTCTGTAGATGGGGAATTAGCTCAAATGGTAGAGCGCTTGCTTAGCATGCGAGAGGTAGTGGGATCGATGCCCACATTCTCCAGAACATTCTTAGTATCTTGATTTTACTCTGGTAGAGAATGTTTTGAAATTCAGTTTGACAAAGTCCCCTTCTAAAATAAGATGGATTCCTTGTTTTTATGCCATGGACTGATATGATTCAGAAAAATGGTGTTCCATCCATCCAGCATAGTTCACTGAATTATTGAGCATTTTTCCTGACGGCACATGGTGGCCTATAACCTATAACCTTACTAAATGCTCATATTTTCTCCAATAATCTGTTTCTTATCAGTCATTCAGAACAGGTTACTATGTTAAGCCACCTGGTTGATAGTCCTAGTAAGCGTTTTTGTCAGTACACGTGACAAGAATACTGCATTTGAGATAATGATCTTAAGCAGTAGAGTAAGCTGATTCAGTCAATTGGAGTAGAAATTGGTATATTGTAAACTTCACTACGACGAGGATGGGATTCGAACCCACGCGTGCAGAGCACAATGGATTAGCAGTCCATCGCCTTAACCACTCGGCCACCTCGTCCTATTCTGAGTGAAATTTATCTCCTGAAACTCAAACTGTTCCTGTTCTTAAGAGAGTTGTTACAATGGTGACAAGTGGCTGTGGACACAAGAAGAAGAAAAAAAACTATTGCTGAAAAAACAGGATTCTAACCCATGCATGCAGACCACAGTGGGTTATCATTTCTTTACTGGGGAACAATTTAGGGGATTACCGGACTCTAACTAATGTTTTCTGGTATTGTACCTGCGTACATAGGCAACTGGACTTCCTTATGTTTCTTGAAGATGTGGTCGTCCAAGAGGCTTCTTTAGTTCTAAAGACTTGTGGGAGGTTTCAGGTATTTAATCTCTCGAGGATCTTCACCTATCCTCAGAGTTGTTGTGTTAAACATGCAGGTCGTTTAACCCCTACCAACTGGTGGGGTGTTGCTAGTCAAGTGTATAGCCTGCGTTCTGTATGGGGTGTTGAGCTCCTTGAGTCAAGGTGTGTATAGCACCTTGCTATGGTGTGAGTCATTAGGGTTACACGCAATGTCAAGATATGCAAAGGGACAGAGAGTTGAAATACCTGTAGCCTCCCACTACTAAGTTAGAACTTAAAGAGGATCTGGAAAGAGAAGTGACAGGTTTTCAAGAAACCAAAGCAAGCCTATGCACACCTGTGTGCAGAGGTTTGATACCGAGAAGTTTCATCTTGAGGTAGAAGACAATGGATGTCACTCACAAGGAGCAATTAAGGGTTCAATAGTGGAGAATGTGGGCATCGATCCCACTACCTCTCACATGCAAAGCGAGCGCTCTACCATTTGAGCTAATCCCCCTGTGTAAAAGTGGCTTCTGTGGCAAATCATCGCAACCTGTTCAGCATGGATGTGTTCTGTCCTAAAATGGATCACATTGCCGAGACAAATGAATGAAGTCTCTCGTCACAGGCCCTCAGGGGAGACTGGCCAACAAAGTGATTTACAGAGATCTCTGTAGATGGGGAATTAGCTCAAATGGTAGAGCGCTTGCTTAGCATGCGAGAGGTAGTGGGATCGATGCCCACATTCTCCAGAACATTCTTAGTATCTTGATTTTACTCTGGTAGAGAATGTTTTGAAATTCAGTTTGACAAAGTCCCCTTCTAAAATAAGATGGATTCCTTGTTTTTATGCCATGGACTGATATGATTCAGAAAAATGGTGTTCCATCCTTCCAGCATAGTTCAGATGCATTATTGAACATGCACATGGTGGCCTATAACCTATAACCTTACTAAATGCTCATATTTTCTCCACCAATCTGTGTGTCATTAGTCATTCAGCACATGTCAAGATATGCAAGGACGAGGTTGAAATACTGTTAAGCCTCACTACTAAGTTAGAACTAAAGAGGATCTGGAAAGAAGACAGGTTTCAAGAAACCAAGCATTTGAGTACATGTGTGCAGAGGTTTGATACGAAGTCACTTGAGGTAGAAGCAATGGATGTCACTCACAAGGAGCAATTAAGGGTTCATGAGAACGTGGGCAGTCGATCCCACTACCTCTCACTGGCCAGCGCCTACCATTCTGAGCTTAATCTCCTGTAAAATCTTCTGAAACTTTAAACCTGTTCAGAAGAGTGTTGTTACAATGGTGACAAGTTGCTGAGACAAAAGAAGAAGGCCACATACTAGGGCTGAACAAAGGATTTACAGAGATCTCAGTGGGAATATCAAATGTAAGATGCTTGCTTAGCATGCAGAGGTGGATTACCATCTTAACATTCTTAGTATCTGGATTTTACCTTAAATGTTTTGAATTCAGTTTGGACAAAGTCCCCTTCAAGAGGATTCCTTGTTTTTATCATGGTGGTATGATTTCAGGTATTTAATGGTCTTCCATCCTTCACATATTCAGAGTTGTTGTGTTAAACATGCAGGTCGTTTAACCCCCTACCAACTGGTGGGATGTTGGAGCTCCTTGAGTCAAGGTGTGTGTCATTAGGGTTACACGCAATGTCAAGATATGCAAAGGGACAGAGAGTTGAAATACCTGTAGCCTCCCACTACTAAGTTAGAACTTAAAGAGGATCTGGAAAGAGAAGTGACAGGTTTTCAAGAAACCAAAGCAAGCCTATGCACACCTGTGTGCAGAGGTTTGATACCGAGAAGTTTCATCTTGAGGTAGAAGACAATGGATGTCACTCACAAGGAGCAATTAAGGGTTCAATAGTGGAGAATGTGGGCATCGATCCCACTACCTCTCACATGCAAAGCGAGCGCTCTACCATTTGAGCTAATCCCCCTGTGTAAAAGTGGCTTCTGTGGCAAATCATCGCAACCTGTTCAGCATGGATGTGTTCTGTCCTAAAATGGATCACATGAAGACAAATGAGACAAATGAATGAAGTCTCTCGTCACAGGCCCTCAGGGGAGACTGGCCAACAAAGTGATTTACAGAGATCTCTGTAGATGGGGAATTAGCTCAAATGGTAGAGCGCTTGCTTAGCATGCGAGAGGTAGTGGGATCGATGCCCACATTCTCCAGAACATTCTTAGTATCTTGATTTTACTCTGGTAGAGAATGTTTTGAAATTCAGTTTGACAAAGTCCCCTTCTAAAATAAGATGGATTCCTTGTTTTTATGCCATGGACTGATATGATTCAGAAAAATGGTGTTCCATCCTTGCAGCATAGTTCAGAGAATTATTCAGCATTTTTCCTGACAGCACATGGTGGCCTATAACCTATAACCTTACTAAATGCTCATATTTTCTCCAATAATCTGTTTCTTATCAGTCATTTCAAGCTGGTAAGACATTCAGAACAGGTTACTATGTTAAGCCACCTGGTTGATAGTCCTAGTAAGCGTTTTTGTCAGTACACGTGACAAGAATACTGCATTTGAGATAATGATCTTAAGCAGTAGAGTAAGCTGATTCAGTCAATTGGAGTAGAAATTGGTATATTGTAAACTTCACTACGACGAGGATGGGATTCGAACCCACGCGTGCAGAGCACAATGGATTAGCAGTCCATCGCCTTAACCACTCGGCCACCTCGTCCTATTCTGAGTGAAATTTATCTCCTGAAACTCAAACTGTTCCTGTTCTTAAGAGAGTTGTTACAATGGTGACAAGTGGCTGTGGACACAAGAAGAAGAAAAAAACTATTGCTAAAAACAGGATTCTAACCCATGCATGCAGACCACAGTGAGTTATCATTTCTTTACTGGGGAACAATTTAGGGGATTACCGGACTCTAACTAATGTTTTCTGGTATTGTACCTGCGTACATAGGCAACTGGACTTCCTTATGTTTCTTGAAGATGTGGTCGTCCAAGAGGCTTCTTTAGTTCTAAAAGACTTGTGGGAGGTTTCAGGTATTTAATCTCTCTCGGATCTTCACCTATCCTCAGAGTTGTTGTGTTAAACATGCAGGTCGTTTAACCCCCTACCAACTGGTGGGGTGTTGGAGCTCCTTGAGTCAAGGTGTGTATAGCACCTTGCTATGGTGTGAGTCATTAGGGTTACACGCAATGTCAAGATATGCAAAGGGACAGAGAGTTGAAATACCTGTAGCCTCCCACTACTAAGTTAGAACTTAAAGAGGATCTGGAAAGAGAAGTGACAGGTTTTCAAGAAACCAAAGCAAGCCTATGCACACCTGTGTGCAGAGGTTTGATACCGAGAAGTTTCATCTTGAGGTAGAAGACAATGGATGTCACTCACAAGGAGCAATTAAGGGTTCAATAGTGGAGAATGTGGGCATCGATCCCACTACCTCTCACATGCAAAGCGAGCGCTCTACCATTTGAGCTAATCCCCCTGTGTAAAAGTGGCTTCTGTGGCAAATCATCGCAACCTGTTCAGCATGGATGTGTTCTGTCCTAAAATGGATCACATTGCCGAGACAAATGAATGAAGTCTCTCGTCACAGGCCCTCAGGGGAGACTGGCCAACAAAGTGATTTACAGAGATCTCTGTAGATGGGGAATTAGCTCAAATGGTAGAGCTTGCTTAGCATGCGAGAGGTAGTGGGATCGATGCCCACATTCTCCAGAACATTCTTAGTATCTTGAATTTACTCTGGTAGAGAATGTTTTGAAATTCAGTTTGACAAAGTCCCCTTCTAAAATAAGATGGATTCCTTGTTTTTATGCCATGGACTGATATGATTCAGAAAAATGGTGTTCCATCCCTTCCAGCATAGTTCAGAGAATTATTCAGCATTTTCCTGACAGCACATGGTGGCCTATAACCTATAACCTTACTAAATGCTCATATTTTCTCCAATAATCTGTTTCTTATCAGTCATTCAGAACAGGTAACTATGTTAAGCCACCTGGTTGATAGTCCTAGTAAGCGTTTTTGTCAGTACACGTGACAAGAATACTGCATTTGAGATAATGATCTTAAGCAGTAGAGTAAGCTGATTCAGTCAATTGGAGTAGAAATTGGTATATTGTAAACTTCACTACGACGAGGATGGGATTCGAACCCACGCGTGCAGAGCACAATGGATTAGCAGTCCATCGCCTTAACCACTCGGCCACCTCGTCCTATTCTGAGTGAAATTTATCTCCTGAAACTCAAACTGTTCCTGTTCTTAAGAGAGTTGTTACAATGGTGACAAGTGGCTGTGGACACAAGAAGAAGAAAAAAAACTATTGCTGAAAAAACAGGATTCTAACCCATGCATGCAGACCACAGTGGGTTATCATTTCTTTACTGGGGAACAATTTAGGGGATTACCGGACTCTAACTAATGTTTTCTGGTATTGTACCTGCGTACATAGGCAACTGGACTTCCTTATGTTTCTTGAAGATGTGGTCGTCCAAGAGGCTTCTTTAGTTCTAAAAGACTTGTGGGAGGTTTCAGGTATTTAATCTCTCTCGGATCTTCACCTATCCTCAGAGTTGTTGTGTTAAACATGCAGGTCGTTTAACCCCCTACCAACTGGTGGGGTGTTGGAGCTCCTTGAGTCAAGGTGTGTATAGCACCTTGCTATGGTGTGAGTCATTAGGGTTACACGCAATGTCAAGATATGCAAAGGGACAGAGAGTTGAAATACCTGTAGCCTCCCACTACTAAGTTAGAACTTAAAGAGGATCTGGAAAGAGAAGTGACAGGTTTTCAAGAAACCAAAGCAAGCCTATGCACACCTGTGTGCAGAGGTTTGATACCGAGAAGTTTCATCTTGAGGTAGAAGACAATGGATGTCACTCACAAGGAGCAATTAAGGGTTCAATAGTGGAGAATGTGGACATCGATCCCACTACCTCTCACATGCAGGAGCGCTCTACCATTTGAGCTAATCCCCCTGTGTAAAAGTGGCTTCTGTGGCAAATCATCGCAACCTGTTCAGCATGGATGTGTTCTGTCCTAAAATGGATCACATTGCTGAGACAAATGAATGAAGTCTCTCATCACAGGCCCTCAGGGGAGACTGGCCAACAAAGTGATTTACAGAGATCTCTGTAGATGGGGAATTAGCTCAAATGGTAGAGCGCTTGCTTAGCATGCGAGAGGTAGTGGGATCGATGCCCACATTCTCCAGAACATTCTTAGTATCTTGATTTTACTCTGGTAGAGAATGTTTTGAAATTCAGTTTGACAAAGTCCCCTTCTAAAATAAGATGGATTCCTTGTTTTTATGCCATGGACTGATATGATTCAGAAAAATGGTGTTCCATCCTTGCAGCATAGTTCAGAGAATTATTCAGCATTTTTCCTGACAGCACATGGTGGCCTATAACCTATAACCTTACTAAATGCTCATATTTTCTCCAATAATCTGTTTCTTATCAGTCATTCAGAACAGGTAACTATGTTAAGCCACCTGGTTGATAGTCCTAGTAAGCGTTTTGTCAGTACACGTGACAAGGATACTGCATTTGAGATAATGATCTTAAGCAGTAGAGTAAGCTGATTCAGTCAATTGGAGTAGAAATTGGTATATTGTAAACTTCACTACGACGAGGATGGGATTCGAACCCACGCGTGCAGAGCACAATGGATTAGCAGTCCATCGCCTTAACCACTCGGCCACCTCGTCCTATTCTGAGTGAAATTTATCTCCTGAAACTCAAACTGTTCCTGTTCTTAAGAGAGTTGTTACAATGGTGACAAGTGGCTGTGGACACAAGAAGAAGAAAAAAAACTATTGCTGAAAAAACAGGATTCTAACCCATGCGTGCAGACCACAGTGGGTTATCATTTCTTTACTGGGGAACAATTTAGGGGATTACCGGACTCTAACTAATGTTTTCTGGTATTGTACCTGCGTACATAGGCAACTGGACTTCCTTATGTTTCTTGAAGATGTGGTCGTCCAAGAGGCTTCTTTAGTTCTAAAAGACTTGTGGGAGGTTTCAGGTATTTAATCTCTCTCGGATCTTCACCTATCCTCAGAGTTGTTGTGTTAAACATGCAGGTCGTTTAACCCCCTACCAACTGGTGGGGTGTTGGAGCTCCTTGAGTCAAGGTGTGTATAGCACCTTGCTATGGTGTGAGTCATTAGGGTTACACGCAATGTCAAGATATGCAAAGGGACAGAGAGTTGAAATACCTGTAGCCTCCCACTACTAAGTTAAAACTTAAAGAGGATCTGGAAAGAGAAGTGACAGGTTTTCAAGAAACCAAGCCTATGCACACCTGTGTGCAGAGGTTTGATACCGAGAAGTTTCATCTTGAGGTAGAAGACAATGGATGTCACTCACAAGGAGCAATTAAGGGTTCAATAGTGGAGAATGTGGACATCGATCCCACTACCTCTCACATGCAAAGCGAGCGCTCTACCATTTGAGCTAATCCCCCTGTGTAAAAGTGGCTTCTGTGGCAAATCATCGCAACCTGTTCAGCATGGATGTGTTCTGTCCTAAAATGGATCACATTGCCGAGACAAATGAATGAAGTCTCTCGTCACAGGCCCTCAGGGGAGACTGGCCAACAAAGTGATTTACAGAGATCTCTGTAGATGGGGAATTAGCTCAAATGGTAGAGCGCTTGCTTAGCATGCGAGAGGTAGTGGGATCGATGCCCACATTCTCCAGAACATTCTTAGTATCTTGATTTTACTCTGGTAGAGAATGTTTTGAAATTCAGTTTGACAAAGTCCCCTTCTAAAATAAGATGGATTCCTTGTTTTTATGCCATGGACTGATATGATTCAGAAAAATGGTGTTCCATCCTTGCAGCATAGTTCAGAGAATTATTCAGCATTTTTCCTGACAGCACATGGTGGCCTATAACCTATAACCTTACTAAATGCTCATATTTTCTCCAATAATCTGTTTCTTATCAGTCATTCAGAACAGGTAACTATGTTAAGCCACCTGGTTGATAGTCCTAGTAAGCGTTTTTGTCAGTACACGTGACAAGGATACTGCATTTGAGATAATGATCTTAAGTAGTAGAGTAAGCTGATTCAGTCAATTGGAGTAGAAATTGGTATATTGTAAACTTCACTACGACGAGGATGGGATCGAACCCACGCGTGCAGAGCACAATGGATTAGCAGTCCATCGCCTTAACCACTCGGCCACCTCGTCCTATTCTGAGTGAAATTTATCTCCTGAAACTCAAACTGTTCCTGTTCTTAAGAGAGTTGTTACAATGGTGACAAGTGGCTGTGGACACAAGAAGAAGAAAAAAAACTATTGCTGAAAAAACAGGATTCTAACCCATGCATGCAGACCACAGTGGGTTATCATTTCTTTACTGGGGAACAATTTAGGGGATTACCGGACTCTAACTAATGTTTTCTGGTATTGTACCTGCGTACATAGGCAACTGGACTTCCTTATGTTTCTTGAAGATGTGGTCCAAGAGGCTTCTTTAGTTCTAAAAGACTTGTGGGAGGTTTCAGGTATTTAATCTCTCTCGGATCTTCACCTATCCTCAGAGTTGTTGTGTTAAACATGCAGGTCGTTTAACCCCCTACCAACTGGTGGGGTGTTGGAGCTCCTTGAGTCAAGGTGTGTATAGCACCTTGCTATGGTGTGAGTCATTAGGGTTACACGCAATGTCAAGATATGCAAAGGGCCAGAGAGTTGAAATACCTGTAGCCTCCCACTACTAAGTTAGAACTTAAAGAGGATCTGGAAAGAGAAGTGACAGGTTTTCAAGAAACCAAAGTAAAGCCTATGCACACCTGTGTGCAGAGGTTTGATACCGAGAAGTTTCATCTTGAGGTAGAAGACAATGGATGTCACTCACAAGGAGCAATTAAGGGTTCAATAGTGGAGAATGTGGGCATCGATCCCACTACCTCTCACATGCAAAGCGAGCGCTCTACCATTTGAGCTAATCCCCCTGTGTAAAAGTGGCTTCTGTGGCAAATCATCGCAACCTGTTCAGCATGGATGTGTTCTGTCCTAAAATGGATCACATTGCCGAGACAAATGAATGAAGTCTCTCGTCACAGGCCCTCAGGGGAGACTGGCCAACAAAGTGATTTACAGAGATCTCTGTAGATGGGGAATTAGCTCAAATGGTAGAGCGCTTGCTTAGCATGCGAGAGGTAGTGGGATCGATGCCCACATTCTCCAGAACATTCTTAGTATCTTGATTTTACTCTGGTAGAGAATGTTTTGAAATTCAGTTTGACAAAGTCCCCTTCTAAAATAAGATGGATTCCTTGTTTTTATGCCATGGACTGATATGATTCAGAAAAATGGTGTTCCATCCTTGCAGCATAGTTCAGAGAATTATTCAGCATTTTTCCTGACAGCACATGGTGGCCTATAACCTATAACCTTACTAAATGCTCATATTTTCTCCAATAATCTGTTTCTTATCAGTCATTCAGAACAGGTAACTATGTTAAGCCACCTGGTTGATAGTCCTAGTAAGCGTTTTTGTCAGTACACGTGACAAAGATACTGCATTTGAGATAATGATCTTAAGCAGTAAAGTAAGCTGATTCAGTCAATTGGAGTAGAAATTGGTATATTGTAAACTTCACTACGACAAGGATGGGATTCGAACCCACGCGTGCAGAGCACAATGGATTAGCAGTCCATCGCCTTAACCACTCGGCCACCTCGTCCTATTCTGAGTGAAATTTATCTCCTGAAACTCAAACTGTTCCTGTTCTTAAGAGAGTTGTTACAATGGTGACAAGTGGCTGTGGACACAAGAAGAAGAAAAAAAACTATTGCTGAAAAAACAGGATTCTAACCCATGCATGCAGACCACAGTGGGTTATCATTTCTTTACTGGGGAACAATTTAGGGGATTACCGGACTCTAACTAATGTTTTCTGGTATTGTACCTGCGTACATAGGCAACTGGACTTCCTTATGTTTCTTGAAGATGTGGTCGTCCAAGAGGCTTCTTTAGTTCTAAAAGACTTGTGGGAGGTTTCAGGTATTTAATCTCTCTCGGATCTTCACCTATCCTCAGAGTTGTTGTGTTAAACATGCAGGTCGTTTAACCCCCTACCAACTGGTGGGGTGTTGGAGCTCCTTGAGTCAAGGTGTGTATAGCACCTTGCTATGGTGTGAGTCATTAGGTTACACGCAATGTCAAGATATGCAAAGGGCAGAGAGTTGAAATACCTGTAGCCTCCACTACTAAGTTAGAACTTAAAGAGGATCTGGAAAGAGAAGTGACAGGTTTTCAAGAAACCAAAGCAAGCCTATGCACACCTGTGTGCAGAGGTTTGATACCGAGAAGTTTCATCTTGAGGTAGAAGACAATGGATGTCACTCACAAGGAGCAATTAAGGGTTCAATAGTGGAGAATGTGGACATCGATCCCACTACCTCTCACATGCAAAGCGAGCGCTCTACCATTTGAGCTAATCCCCCTGTGTAAAAGTGGCTTCTGTGGCAAATCATCGCAACCTGTTCAGCATGGATGTGTTCTGTCCTAAAATGGATCACATTGCCGAGACAAATGAATGAAGTCTCTCGTCACAGGCCCTCAGGGGAGACTGGCCAACAAAGTGATTTACAGAGATCTCTGTAGATGGGGAATTAGCTCAAATGGTAGAGCGCTTGCTTAGCATGCGAGAGGTAGTGGGATCGATGCCCACATTCTCCAGAACATTCTTAGTATCTTGATTTTACTCTGGTAGAGAATGTTTTGAAATTCAGTTTGACAAAGTCCCCTTCTAAAATAAGATGGATTCCTTGTTTTTATGCCATGGACTGATATGATTCAGAAAAATGGTGTTCCATCCTTGCAGCATAGTTCAGAGAATTATTCAGCATTTTTCCTGACAGCACATGGTGGCCTATAACCTATAACCTTACTAAATGCTCATATTTTCTCCAATAATCTGTTTCTTATCAGTCATTCAGAACAGGTAACTATGTTAAGCCACCTGGTTGATAGTCCTAGTAAGCGTTTTTGTCAGTACACGTGACAAGGATACTGCATTTGAGATAATGATCTTAAGCAGTAGAGCAAGCTGATTCAGTCAATTGGAGTAGAAATTGGTATATTGTAAACTTCACTTGGCCAGGATGGGATTCGAACCCACGCATGCAGAGCACAATGGATTAGCAGTCCATCGCCTTAACCACTCGGCCACCTCGTCGTCTTCTGAGTGAAATTTATCTCCTGAAACTCAAACTGTTCCTGTTCTTAAGAGAGTTGTTACAATGGTGACAAGTGGCTGTGGACACAAGAAGAAGAAAAAAAACTATTGCTGAAAAAACAGGATTCTAACCCATGCGTGCAGACCACAGTGGGTTATCATTTCTTTACTGGGGAACAATTTAGGGGATTACAGGACTCTAACTAATGTTTTCTGGTATTGTACCTGCGTACATAGGCAACTGGACTTCCTTATTTTTCTTGAAGATGTGGTCGTCCAAGAGGCCTTTAGTTCTAAAAGACTTGTGGGAGGTTTCAGGTATTTAATCTCTCGGATCTTCACCTATCCTCAGAGTTGTTGTGTTAAACATGCAGGTCGTTTAACCCCTACCAACTGGTGGGGTGTTGGAGCTCCTTGAGTCAAGGTGTGTATAGCACCTTGCTATGGTGTGAGTCATTAGGTTACACGCAATGTCAAAATATGCAAAGGGCCAGAGAGTTGAAATACCTGTAGCCTCCCACTACTAAGTTAGAACTTAAAGAGGATCTGGAAAGAGAAGTGACAGGTTTTCAAGAAACCAAAGCTAGCCTATGCACACCTGTGTGCAGAGGTTTGATACCGGAAGTTTCATCTTGAGGTAGAAGACAATGGATGTCACTCACAAGGAGCAATTAAGGGTTCAATAGTGGAGAATGTGGGCATCGATCCCACTACCTCTCACATGCAAAGCGAGCGCTCTACCATTTGAGCTAATCCCCCTGTGTAAAAGTGGCTTCTGTGGCAAATCATCGCAACCTGTTCAGCATGGATGTGTTCTGTCCTAAAATGGATCACATTGCCGAGACAAATGAATGAAGTCTCTCATCACAGGCCCTCAGGGGAGACTGGCCAACAAAGTGATTTACAGAGATCTCTGTAGATGGGGAATTAGCTCAAATGGTAGAGCGCTTGCTTAGCATGCGAGAGGTAGTGGGATCGATGCCCACGTTCTCCAGAACATTCTTAGTATCTTGATTTTACTCTGGTAGAGAATGTTTTGAAATTCAGTTTGACAAAGTCCCCTTCTAAAATAAGATGGATTCCTTGTTTTTATGCCATGGACTGATGTGATTCAGAAAAATGGTGTTCCATCCTTCCAGCATAGTTCAGAGAATTATTGAGCATTTTTCCTGACGGCACATGGTGGCCTATAACCTATAACCTTACTAAATGCTCATATTTTCTCCAATAATCTGTTTCTTATCAGTCATTCAGAACAGGTTACTATGTTAAGCCACCTGGTTGATAGTCCTAGTAAGCGTTTTTGTCAGTACACGTGACAAGAATACTGCATTTGAGATAATGATCTTAAGCAGCTGAGTAAGCTGATTCAGTCAATTGGAGTAGAAATTGGTATATTGTAAACTTCACTTCGACGAGGATGGGATTCGAACCCACGCGTGCAGAGCACAATAGATTAGCACTCGGCCACCTCGTCCTATTCTGAGTGAACTTTATCTCCTGAAACTATAAGGTATTTATTACCTGAGAGGTGTCCGGCCTCCCTCCTGGGGAGGGCCGGGGGGTTTGTTGGCTCTCGGCCAATAGAAGGCCCAAGTTGACCTCGGGCAGCGGTCAAGACAACATGGCCGCTCTGTCGAAACTCTGGGGGGTTGTCTCCTGAGAGAGAGCAAACTCTAGACAGGCCCTGAAAAGGCCATGCAGGCCTCGTTTACGATCCTTTGTCTAAGCTCGATCCCCAACATTACTTATAACGTGCAAATGTCTTTTTTTACTGTTGCCGCGGTAATACAGTAAATTTCCCCATTGTCGGACTAATAAAGTACTGTACATCTTATCGTAACGTTAGTAAACTGATTACACCGCTGATATTAACGGTAGAAAAAGTTCAGCGTCTGACACAATTATTACACGACAGCAACAGCGACATAAAGTTGTGTAATGGCCGCCCATAGTATAATGTTACTTACTGGTTTTTTTTCTCTCTATTTACTCTTGCGCCCGAAGAATCACTGCCATTGATTCTTCTGCAGAGACCGGTAGCGAAGGGGCGGGACTATTGATGATGCTCGCGTCACATGACCGTAACCTGACACGGGCGACCCAAGCCTCAGGTCCGACCCGCAGTCCGAACAGCGGTTAGGACTGCGGGTCGGACTTTCGTTTGATGTGTTAGGACTTCAGTTCGGACTTGGTTGATAAATTGTTAGGAATTGTTAGGACTTGTTAGGACTTGTTAGGAATTGTTTCGGACTTAAGGTAGCGGCCTGTCGCTGGAGGGTACGGCCACCTCGTCCTATTCTGAGTGAAATTTATCTCCTGAAACTCAAACTGCTCCTGTTCTTAAGAGAGTTGTTACAATGGTGACAAGTGGCTGTGGACACAAGAAGAAGAAAAAAAACTATTGCTGAAAAAACAGGATTCTAACCCATGCGTGCAGACCACAGTGGGTTATCATTTCTTTACTGGGGAACAATTTAGGGGATTACAGGACTCTAACTAATGTTTTCTGGTATTGTACCTTCGTACATAGGCAACTGGACTTGCTTGTGTTTCTTGAAGATGTTACACTGGTCGTCCAAGAGGCTTCTTTAGTTCTAAAAGACTTGTGGGAGGTTTCAGGTATTTAATCTCTCTTGGATCTTTAGTTTAGTTCAGGAGTTTGTTTTTGTAAAATGAGTAATTATTCTTGTAGGTTTTATTTTCATCCTTCAGATTTATAACTCTTAATTTTTCATTCAAGCATGACTTAAAACATACTTAAAGGGAAATTAGGAATGTTAAGAATGTAATCTAACAATACAATGAAACATTTTCAGGAAAAAAAAGAGAGAAACATGGGTTTTTATAAATGTATATGAATATAGACATATATATTTGGTGTAGATTAGAAAATGGTTATTTAAAGGGAAAACTCCCTCATCACCCCTATGCTGATGGAAGGATGGGTGAAGTGTTTGAGTCCACAAAACACTTCTTGGGTCTCATTTATAACCGGTGCATACGCACAAAACAGGGCCTGAAACGTACGTACACCACTTCTCACGCAAACGTTGGGATTTATAAAAACAAACTTGACGGGAAAATTTGCGCATTTCCACACAAACTCTGACCCATGCGTACGAATGTTTTGGAGACGGGAAAGTGGAGATGCAGAAGTGAGGTGGTGAACTGAAGCCAGATTATTGACCCACTTCATCATTTACATTAAAACCAACAGCTTTAGTTGTGCTCGCGCGACATATCTGTTCCACACAAACCTTTTAATGAAAAATATATAAAACAGATTCCATTAGAGAGCGGAGTTACAGAGCCAAGTCATTAACATTTTTTAGTAATATCTTCTAACACTGTGCATGTATCATCAAATCACTGCAGTGAACGTGACTGTGCCATCAGGCGCACAGAGCGCACAGAGCACTGCAGATCACTTGCAAGAAATGAAGAAAAACTATTCACTTTCCAAATAATACCCCAGAGTGGAGGTTAGGATCCACTGATGTGAGGTAATCGGTCCGATTGCTCTAAATAAATAAATACTGCCGTGACACTGGTGCATGATTCTGCGTGATGGATGCACGCGAATGGAAGCATGAGGAGGAAGCGAGGGTTCAGCGATGTCTGATCAGCTAATATAGATTCTATTGATCTGTGATCTTTTTGCTGAGCTGAGTCCAGTATCACACAGATTGACCGGCGGAAGCAAACCATCCCAGTACAAACACGAGCATATAATAATAATTCTGTTAAATTCTATAGATTGAGGACATCACAGCTGTCTCTGAATTTAATAATCCTGCAGTTTTGGATGATTAAAATACGAACATGAGATACAAAAAGTTCCCTCAAATTCTGAGTGTGTTTTTTTGCCTCCACCTTTGAATTGGATCTTTTTGTAACTTCAGGCTCCGTTCTTTCTATCGTCCTCACTCTCACTCAGTGTATTATCCACAGCAGCAGCAGAGTATCAGTGTATTTTCTTTATTATTGACATCACTGCTGTCCCATAAAATCGCTTTTCACCTCCACCTCACTAACAAACACCTCGATGTCAGTGTCAGAAAGTTTCGCTTCCTCTTCTCATCGCTTGATGCCGTGACTCTGTCATGACTCGCCGTGGGTGTGGGCCTCCACTCTTCCCTGAATGTGTACACAAACTGCACCAGGGTCAGCAGAGGGGCTGATGGCGCCACCCACAGGATAATGTGCTTAAGTGCAACGCTTGTGTTGCTGCAGTTTTGACTGTCCTTTCTGGCCCCGTCGACTGTTGGGACCTAGTATTTGTGAACAATAGTTGGGCCTACATGTGTAGCAAAAGCCAGCAACCACATGTCTTCTTTGTTTTGGACACAAAGGGGAGCCTCCAGAACTCAGTCTCCCAGGGTGCTTCAACTTCACACCTAGGTGTAAAAAATGCCCCTGGACACAACTTTCAACAACTATTGGTCACTATGTGCCCCATTACCCATTAGATCAGCAGGCAAATAAAAGCCCAGTTCCCCCTCTTTCCTTTGTCTTTTCTACTCAGTTTCCTGGCTGGAGGAGAGTCAGGTATCACTTTCTTATCCCCTCTCCCAGAGGAGTAGGTACCTCTCCTGCTCACCCTGCCAGGGAGACTTTCCATAACCAGGCTCTTCTAACCTCCAAGCAGGAGGAGCACACACACACACGCACGCACGCACGCACGCGCGCGCACACGCACACACACACACACACACACACACACACACACACACACACACAGGCATACTCATATACATATCTGTATTATAGTAAGTACACCTTTAATTCGTTTATGTGTTCATACATTTAATATTTTCATAATAAATGTTTTTCTTTAACACACGTCCTCATTAATGTTGCATAAGTGTGAATTTTGCCAACCTCTACTCTGTCAAGAACTCCATATCCTTCAACTTTACTAGCTATTGATGTGATAATTTTGGTTAAAGTTATTAATTTAATTATTGATCAAAGTTCCAAATTTTTAGTTAGTACTTTCATGGGACTTAGTCAATAAATTGGCTATCTTTTCCCTTCCTTTGAAGGATGGTGCCCTGAGGTAGCTTCAATGTAAATTAAAGTTATTATTTAATATTAATATTTTTAATATTAATATCAAATATTTTTCTGACAGCCAAATTTATTGAATGCCCAAAGGCACACCATTTAATGGTGCCACGCTTAAGGTATAATAATCACAACACTACAGTGCAATTCTCTTCTATCTATCGTCATTCTGTGTAAGTGCCTCTGTGCCTCTAACCCTAACCTCAAGCCTGTCTGACAGCTTTGAGAGGAACAGACTGTGAGCAATGCCCTTAATGTAAACATCATATGCCAGCAACAGTAGAGAGCTCAGTCGTTTCAGATTAAACGTCCTGAAAACACAGAGGAAAACCAGAGTCATCATGCCATATAGGATCCTGAAAGGGAATACATTACTTGATATACAATAGTTGATATATAAGAGGACTCCTGACAGTGTTGGTGTTGAAAAATGATCCACACACTTTAGTCAGACTGAGCTCATCAGGTGGGATCATCATTTGGCTTCTGGTCCAATCAAGAATGCACTATTCACTGCTCACCTTTAAAGCCCTTCATAACCTGGCTCCCCCATACCTGTTGAACTTTCTCCATCCATACACTCCTTCCCGTGCTCTACACTCTTCCTTGGCTGCTCCTCTCTCTGTCCCCACATTAAAACTCAGCACTATATGGGTGCAACAGCCATCAGATGCTCTGTGCCACGACTCTGGAACTCTCTGCCACGTCACATCTGCCAATTGGCCTCTATTTAACTGTTCAAATCACATCTGCTTAGATCAGTCTACCCTTACATCTTACCCATCCCTCACCAATCAGACTTTAACCTTTGGTTTTACTTTTAATCACTCTTGTGTTCACATATGATGCACTGTTAGGTGTCTATGCCTGATTAACCTTGGTTTTACTTTAATTATTCATGTATTTTGATTTATCATATCTTGTAAGGTATCCTTGAGTGTTTTCGAAATGTGCAGTGTAATAAAAACAATTATTATTATTATCAGACTTAAACTGCTTTTCTCATCAGTTGTTTATGATTTTCAGTGACATTGAACCTGATCCAATATTTTAATGACAGTGACATGTGAAATACACAAGGATACAAGACTGTTCAATGTCAGATGATGGATGCAGATGGCTTTAAGCCAAAAGCTACAATTGCATTATATGTATGAATTTTATTCATATTTATTAGAACCTTTTTGGGGTGTTGCTTGGTAAGAATCGAGATTTAATAATAGTAATGATTTGTATTATTATTATCATTATTTTAACTACTATTAGTATTATAATTGTTGATGCTCCGCCGTCCTCGGGTGGTCCTTCTCTTCCGCATCACTCACTGACCCTTTTTGCGCAGTGACGTAGTAGCGGAAGTGGCGTTCGCTGTTCCGGACACGTGGTGCACGGTGGGCGTGCCCAGGGCGCTGATGTAAACACAAAATACGCCTCATCCCCCCGGTCGGATAAATCACAGTGGACTGGATCGGCGAGATTAACCCAAATAGCCGTCGTTGGTCCGCGACAACGCTCCTTGTCTGTCGCGTGTAATATGCGTTAAATCGCAGACAGGCGACGCCATGGACTTCTACATCAACCTGAAGGTGAATTTCAGGGGAAATTCCAAGAATTTCCTCCTGTCGGGATCTGAGACCAAGAGCTGGGAGTCGATGGAGGCCATGGTAAGAGTCAGAGTCTGCCCGCTCACATACACTCTTTCCACGGTCGCTGCTCACTGTGGTTGTGCCTCAGCGGTGGCTGCTTCATAGCTGCTGTCACTGATGCACACAGATGCCGCTGAATCAGCCCTAGCGTTACCCAGCATGCAGCTCGTGCCCAGTGAGCTGCAAACATGGAAGCTGTGAAAATCCTCCCAGCACAGCGGAGACACCAGAGTCACAGAGGACAGGGAGGATACAGGTCCTTCCGGTGTTATTATAGCGACCTGTCGTCATGGACACACTGTGGTCAGTCTGAATCACACATCCACCATCTGAGGTGTGTGCTTGGCCTGTGAGCCTATCAGTCAACATAAAGCTGTTAATTACATAGCAGCAGCTACAGTCAGGAATATTTGGGTTTGACATGAATGAATAGGTGTAGGCCTAATACCACAATACATCCCTGCCATCCCTGTTTCATTTTTGGCAAATGGTATGAAATTGAACTAAGAACTTTACAACAAAGCGTAAACCGATAATATCACAATCCATCTTCTTATTCATGTATATGGATATTGTAACCTGAATTAAGTTTTAGTCTTAGAGGAATGAGCAGGTTTCTCGCCATAATACCTGTTCAAAGTCAGGGCCAATATACAGGAGTGTTTCTGTTCAGCCTGACCGCATTTATTTCACCCACAACTGCAAACGAGCATCGACTGCCACTTTGGACAATGATGCAAAAATGTTTTAACACCCATCATAATAATAGTTAACAGATCTACTGTATAAATGGACATTTTGTGCCCTTTCTTCACAGTAGAGCTGTGTGCAGTCAGTGTTGTTTGCCCCGCTGTCACTCTCTCTCCCTCCCCAACTCTCACAAACACATTGGGCCTCATGCAAGAACTGCTTGTACTAACAGATTTGTGCTTAAGTTATGTATACAAGGGATTTTGGAGAATATGACAGATTCATACATTTTCTTAATTTTGATGTATGAACAGAACTGTGGTCCAGTGGTCCAAACCTGTCGTAGGGGTCACAGCAAATTAGGCGACTGTTATTCAAAGTTTTTCACTACTTAATTGTACATTTCATTAGTTTGAAACAATACATAATAAATAATAGTGAATTAAAATATTAATTCATCATTATTATCATCATTATCATTATCATTAACTTAAATTCTGAAGTCTGATTTATAACATTATCCTAAATATATTCATGTGCCTGCCAAATACTGCAATGTCCAGAGGAGTGCACAACTCCTTTGTGCTGCAAAATAATGCAGTAGGTATATGTCTTGCACAAGGTGCGCTTTGAGATGGCTTGCCTTTTAGTAAGTAACTTGACAATCGTTGATTATCACCATGTAAGCTATTTTCAAATCGTTTACCTACAATTTCTCCAGGTGAATTATGTTATGCTTAAAACTCCCTGGCTCATGAGTCAACCTGCAAACAAGATAGGAGACTAGTGTCATATATGCACTGCTATTATTTTAACATGCTGCACATTGTTTAGTAATGCAATGAACGAAGCTGATCCAGCACCAGCACAATACATACCAGTGTAACATAATTTTTTCAGCCATATCAGTGACAGAGGTAGAGTCTCTGACCTCCTCCTGTTGCAGTCATCAATCACTTTGCTGTGTAGAGATTTTTTCAAGCTATTTTAATTTCTGTTTTATTTCAGTGACAGTGCGACCCACAGGCGACACAGCAATAACAGCACTGCTTTAGTATGTCTCTTAATTTTCAGTTCTGACATTGCTAAAATGTCTAGACTTTCCTGTCTGAATATATGAAATCAGGACTCTAATCTCCAAACTCACAAACTGAGTTCTTCTACTTCGTTTTACTCTTTTTATCACATTTTTATGAACACTTCTGACATGGGGCAGGAAGTATAGCCTTAAGTGGTACTATGGCTTGCTCAAATATGCACAGGTGGCATTTGTCATGTTTACGCACGTCATATACAAACACTTCTTAAGATAGAAGGGTTTGTTGAATCTGAGGTTCATGTTCTTACCAATAAATATAGGAGAAATTTAGGGTAAGGCAGGCAAAACTTAAATACATATACATTAGAGGAGCGGAAATTTATCGATTCTTAGATGCATTGAATGCAGACATGCAAGACTCTGCATCGATCAGAGCATAATCGATTCAGGTTTTCCGCTATGTTCATTGTTTTAGCGATGTCCTGCCGCTGAATAATTATAACACCGCTGCTTCAGGACAGACACTCATTAAAGGTCCGGTCGTCCTGTGTCAGAGTCTCTGTCGGAGTCTCTGTCGTAGTCTGCTTTCTCCTCACTCCCCCTCTGACCTCCGCTCACTTTACACTTTAACCATAAACATCATCACTGATCACAAGTTATTACGACACAAACAGGACTGACGTTTACTTTGTCTTTGTTTTATTCTGTAGAGGTTATGAGACACATGTTTTAACTTTTGACACAACACGAGACGTAACGTGACGCACACAGTCAGTATATCAGGGTTAAAGTGACCGGAACAATCCGGAGTCATGATCCGACATCATCGATTAATAACTAAATACTGTACATGTGGTTATCAGTTCATGTGTGAAGAGCAACAGAGACTAGTCTGGTAACGGTCTGTTTACTGTGAGACCTGCAGTGGAGGATACCCACTCGTAGTGATGTGCCAGGAATGCAGAGATAGAGCCTTGCTATACTGGCCAGCCTTGGCAACTGTATCTTATTTAAAAAATATATTTTGGACGGATTGTATTAACAGGTCAAAATACTAATTGTCAGTTAAAAGCATTATATATATTTGCATCCATCCATCATGCAACATTAGGCATGAGTGTCACCGCAGTATTTATATATTTAGAGCAATCGGACCGATTACTTCACACATCAGTGGGAGAGTGAATACTTTTTCTTTATTTTTAGTGAGTGATCTCCAGTGCACTCTGTGCACCTGATGGCACGCTCACATTCACTGCAGAGATTTAACACACACTTGTCCTTGATGATACACGCACAGCGTTAGGATATTATTAAAAACTATCAATGACTCAGCTCTGCAACTCTGCTGTTTAATGGTATCTGAACATAATTTGCTGTAAGTTGTTATATATCTTTTTAAAGCTTCTTATGGAACAGTTATGTCAAGCAAGCACAAATAACGCTGTTGGTTTTAATGGTAATGATGAAGTGCATCAATAATCTGGCTTCAAATCACCACCTCACGTCTGCATCGTCATTTTCCCATCTCCAAAATGTTCGTACGTATGGGTCAGAGTTAGCGCACAAGTGTGCACTTTCTCCCGTCAACTTTGTTTTTATAAATCCCAAAGTTTGTGTGAGAAGTGGCATCTTTCAGGCCCCATTTTTTTTGCGTAGGCAACGGTAATAAATGAGGCCCCAGGTCTTTCCTCTCCACTGAAAACCTAGAAAAGGTCCTCCATGTCTTTATTTCTTCCAGGCTTGACTACCGCAATGCATTTTATTCAGGCATAATTAAGAGAAACATTCAAAGACTGCAATTAATACAGAATACTGCTCTCAGGCTTTTAACACGTACTAAGATAAGTGACCACAACAGAATATGTGAGTTTTAGGATTGATTTTACTGCTTGTTTTTAAAGCTTTGAATGGTCAGGCTCCAGCATATTTATGTGATTTATTTTATTGTGACCTGTGTATAACATTTTAAATAATGAAATGAACAGTTAATGTCTTTACTTCAATAATGTGACATTATTTGCGAGTATGTGGACAGGTTTTAGTTAGCCTACAAGAAGAATTCAAATGAAATCCAACAGATATAATGTGTTGCATGGCTTAGCAACAACAGTCTGATACATGAGATGGAGCCAGACTGTTCAACTCCAAACACACCTCCCTCTTTTGTGTTGTTAGGTCACGAGGAGAAGGATCAGAGTTAAGGGAATAAAACTGACCTCAACCACCTTCTTCTTTAAGTGTATACAAAGTTTTTGCCAGATTAATTCCAAACATACTCCTCCCTCTCTCGTCACTGGCTGTTGTCATCTCATGCCTAGACTACTGCAACTCCCTCCTGGCTGGTCTGCCTGTTAATGCCATCCGACCTCTGCAGTTCATCCAGAATGCAGCAGCTCGACTGGTCTTTAACCTACCTAAATTCACTCACACTACTCCGCTCCTCCACTCCCTTCACTGGTTACCGGTGGCTGCCCGCCTCCGTTTCAAAACATTAGTACTTGCGTACCGTGCTGCGAACGGATCGGGTCCAGTCTACATCCAGGACATGGTCAAACGTTACACCCCAGCCCGTTCACTCCGCTCTGCTTCGGCCAATCGGCTTGTTGCTCCTTCACTGCGAGCTTAAAATCGCGACTGTTTGCTGTCCTGGCTCCTAAATGGTGGAATGAGCTCCCCATTGACATCCGGACATCAGAAAGTTTACATATCTTCCGCCGCAAACTAAAAACACACCTCTTCCGACTATACCTTGAATAACATTTTTAAACTAACAATTTAGTAGCACTTAAATGGCACTTACTTATAGCACTTTGTAGTTTTGCTTTTTTGAAGAAATTGTACTTTCTCTATTCTTGTTGTTCTGGGTTTGTACCCTCATGGTTGAATGCACTTATTGTAAGTAGCTTTGGATAAAAGCGTCAGCTAAATGACATGTAATGTAATGTAAAATAGCAGGAAAACAAGTCATTGAGTTATTTCTCACAGTAAAATGTTTACACAGTATTTTCTTAGACAACAGCTTCTTGGTTCACATGATCACACTGTGTGTACAGTAAAAAAAGTGCCTGGTGATGAGGGATGAAGCCAGACAAAGTGTGTACGTGGACAACAGAACCAAACTGTCTGTCTCTGTGGCCGACATTCAAAATCATGTGGTCCCTGAGTTACCATAGATGCAGGTCACTTTTTATGCAGCTGGACTGGTTAGAGCTGTAACTGGTTAGAGCTGTAACAGAACCACTTAGGGGGCATAGGTCACAAAACAATTAAATGTGGAGATCAGAGGGATCGATGAACTGAATGAAACGTTTAATATCTATTTGTTGTCAAGGTTTGATGTAGCACTGTCACAGCTAGAAAGAGAGACTGTCATGCTTTTCTTTGTACATTCATTATGTCCACAATTATTGGAAGTCCCACATCACAATTTTACTACATGCAGTTTCAGCTTATCTCCTTCTAAACAGAAATCTATATTCTATGCCACAAGCACACCCATGTTCTGCCTGTCTCAGGCTATGTTCTCAGATGTCTTTGCTTAGCGTGTTGTTCCCACATGAAGTTACTTTGGATGAAAACTTATACTGGCTGCCTTTTGTGTTTTGGAATCAATTTTAAACTATCACTCTTTTTATTGCTCAGCACAGCATGGTTTGGCACCAAGTTGCATTGCACAATCAGTCCTCACCAGCCTGTAGCTTGAGATTTTCAGATGAGGTCCTGTTAGCTATTCCTGAGTCTAGGCTGAAGACCAAGGGCAGGGCCTCTGCTGTTAGAGTCCCGACCCTCTGGAATAGTTTATGTGAGGAACTCACCCTAGAAACTGTAATGTCTGCTTTTAAGTCAGATCGCAAAACTTGCAACAGAATGGTTTTTACATAATTTTTACCCTGTGTGCTGGCGTAGGTAAAGTTAAACAAAAATATGGTTAAAAAACACAATTTCTTAGATTTCTTTGCAAATAATAGAGACAATCAAAATCTTATATTGATCAGAAAATGATTCCCCATTATATGTGACATATGATAATGCATTATTACAAAATCAAAGTGAGCAATGCTGAGTTAGAATTTCACTTTCTTTCATTATTACTTTGAGCTGCTTTTTGTCCTTTTAATTGATGTCTTAAATATTAATACTTTTTTTGCCTTTGTGAAGCACTATAGACTGATTTGATTGGTGCTATTTTTAATATTATTACATGCTTAACATGCAAAACTAAGCATATTGTTGACCAATGCATGCTCTTTCCCACATTTTTCCAACATATTTTCCACCATATGACCCCTATTGGGTATTCTACTAAACAATTGTTATCACTCCAGAGCAGTGGCCAAATGTAGTTCCAGGAACTCATCAGCAGGACCTGTGACCAGTGGCTACGGTTATGTGTGGTCAGGTTCCTGCAGTGGGAAAAGGCTAATGGTGAAGCAATGAGCTTAAATCAGCATGGAATTACTGAGAACCGTTATCTACCCTAATTCCACAAACGTCTTTCTGTCTTTCTGTCTTTCTGTCTTTCTGTCTCTCTGTCTCTCTGTCTGTCTGTATTACATGCTGTAAAACAACATCAAAGCAGAAAATGGCTCTCAACAAGAGAATACAATGAAGTGATAGTGGTTTTGGTTGGTTAGGAAGGACCCAGGATAATGCTTATCTCGTGAACAATTCATCTAATCGATTTCACACTTTCTATTATAAATTGCTTGAAGAAGTGGTGGAGGGGGCAGGTCAGTGTGCCGTCAGTCTGTCGACCGAGCTAAACATGTCTTCTACGCCCTTGAATAAACTACAGCAGCCGTTGACATCTGGAAGCATGTGGCCAATAACATCTGTCCTGCTGGGTCATTTACATAATTTGATTATTTTTATTTTCCCAATTCGGACTGACACCGACATTCAAGGGACTTTCTGGTGCTGATCTACAGAATCTCTTACTATTAAGAATTTTTCAAGGTAAAAGCACAACATTCGTTTTTTGTTGTAATGCTTTATATTGAGTTGAATTACTGAGCTTGGGTCTTAAGATTGTGTTGATTGCTTAACAGACCTGAAATACCTGACATGCAAATGTATGGAAAAACGAACAGTAAGAAAGCACAATCAGTTTCATTTTGTGAAAAGCATTGACTGAAAAATCCTCACTGCAGATGAACCAGGTAGAATGAACATAAAGTTGTCTAATTTCACTCTGCACCACAGACTTTATGATGAAGCTCTGCACGCAACAGCCAGAACACAATCAATAAAAAAGTGACAGTATATTGTAGGGCTGGGGCAACGCGTCAATGTAATCGACGTCATCAATTATGTAAATACGTCAACTCGCGAACGTGCCTCGTAAGGAAGGTGGCTGCGCACAGTCAAGGTATGGACTCACCTGAAGCTGAAGCGAAAAAACGCCCACGATCATCTAGCATAGGTCGGACGCCGGTCTGGACCTGACCCAGAAGCCGTTCTATATGGACCTGTTATTAGATTATGACAGAGCGTTTCTATTTACACGGTAGAGTTTACTTCACTGAACCAGAGAAAGTGGGAACAAAGAGGAAAGTTAAAGGTGTTTAGTTGTTAATGTCTGTTGAGATTGTTTATATGTAAAATGTAGTTATACATTAGAAAAAGAAGAAATGGGGAAAGTCAAACTACATCTTTTCTAAAATTAAGCACTTTATCTTAAGATGCCTTTTTCAAAAGCCCTTTTTTTAATGCTAACCTTATTTTACTTGAAATGAGAAAAGAACATTTATTTAATTAATAACACTCTTGAAATACTAGTTAATTATACTTTATTTTATTTTACAGTCAGTTTTTGACTTCATACAGACATTGATACAACTGGTAGGCTACTTCAAGATTAATATTTTGATAGACTGCTAAACTTGAATTTACACAGTGTTTATATTCCTCCAGAAGGTTACTTGAATTTTACTTTGGTTTTCATTTATTTTGTTGTTGGACAGCTTAATGTAGATTGATATATTCCTTTTACTTTAATGGAACAAGCTCTTCCATTATTTTTGGAGAGATATGGGACTGTAAAAGCCAGATTAGCAGTTCAGACTAGGCTATTTGTTGTTGTGGAAAAATATGCCTTGCAGTGCATAGTTTGTTTTTGTCAGATTTGTTTGTATTAAGGAGAAGATTATTAAATAAATTTAAATGACACATGTTTTTATTTTTTTATTTTTTATAAATTCATTATTATATTCATCGATTAATAAAAATAATTGTTAGATGTAGCCCTAGTATATTGTAGAACTGTTTGAGTAGGACACTGAGCGCCATAATGAAAATAATAATTCTGAAGTAGGTTCTGGAGCATTAACACAGGACAAGCATCAGCACTCTGCTAGTTTAATAATTGACATTGTAAATGCCATTTGCCCTGGGATTTATGGTCCATCTCTCTGAGCCACAGCTGCCTGGAAGAGTTCATTTGTCTGAGTGCTGCTGAGTCACAGACGTCACACTTCACTTTGAGTTGTTGTTTTTTTTCATTTAAAGACGTGAGTGGGTTTGCTGCACAAGGATTAGCAGCATCTGTTTTTCATTTGTCATGATTTGGTGGATTATACACACTATAAGAGTCAGTAGCTGTCAGTCGCTCATGTTAAAGTCACACAGGGAGCCACAGTGGGAAGTGTGTTACCTGGATACAGTGTCCAGCTTTCAGCACGAGTGTAAGGGGAAGCCACTGAACACTGCCTCATCTGGCAGAGCAGGGATGAACACAGGCTACACACAGAAGACACACACACCTCAGGAAAATGAATCATGTCCAATTTTATATGAAAATATGTGTTTGCCAGTCATCCATGAACAGCTGACCCATAGTCCGCTGTCCTCGTCTCATCTGTCCGTGTGTTTGCTTTGTGTGCAGGTGAAGCGTTCCTTTGGCCTGTGCAGCCTTCAGCTGACCTATTTTGACGAGGAGAACGAGGAGGTGAGAGGCTTTTAACAGTTTGCTTCCCTGTCATTTAGTTTTTACACCCCTAAACTGTGGAACACACTGCCCCTGGATATTGGCTCTCCTCGTGTTTTCAAAAGGATATCTTTATGAAACCTATGTAACCTGTCTCCTTTCTTAATGTTAAATTATAGTAATTTTAGTTTTATTTTGTAACGATTTATCAATTGTTTTAAATTTTTTTTTACCTAAATTCATTATTTTATTGGTTTGGGTGTTAAGCTGCCGTGAGCAGCACTACAATGGAATGAGATTTTATCAGTGTTGATGTTGTGGCCACAAACAAATCAACATATAGGTACGGAGAGGCATAGAAAGAGATTTGAATTATTTTGACACAGTAGTGGCTCAGTGATGTGAGCTGCATGGGCGGTCTGTCATATGTGGCTCAACATGAATTTTGTGTTCACACAGTGGAAAGAATCTGAATATGGTCTGAGCGATTAGATTTCAGAATGCATTGAGGACACATTTCGTGAACATTCAGACCTAAACTTAAGCTGCTTTCAGACATGCACTGAACTACAGATTTTCTGCAGACTTTCTCCACCTGGCCCCCTAGTATAAAGTCTGCAGAAAGTCGGGAGGAGCCCATGTGAGAACACAGCAGGAGATCCTCTGCAGGATTGACCACGAGCACGGCTTTAGAGCTGACCAGTTTTGAGACGTTCACTCAGGATGGATGTTTAATACCAGGTCTGAATGGGGTCTATGTTTGTATGAATGGTGCAACATGGATAACGTTGAGATGAGTTATTTTCAAAAGGCTCTACAGCAGTTTAAAATTACACCCTTAAATTCTTAAAACTGTATCACCAAATCAATAACCGACCTATTTACATGAGAATGATTCTCCTCTCTGCCTTCAGGTGTCCATCAACAGTCAGGGTAAGTAAACAGATATAGTCAAATATAGTAGTATAATTTGCAAAACCAAACAATCTATTTAGCATTGCATGAATATTAATGTCATGTGAAAAATCTGTTTCTGCTTTTATTCCAGTGGAGTATGAGGAGGCATTGAAGGTAAGTTGATGACATGTTCAATTGCTATGCACGTTTATATACTTAAGGGAAACAATTAGGTAGTCTACACCATATTTTAGCTCAGCTCACATTGCCTGTTTGAAGCTTGACAGAGGTAACTGCATACTACTACTTGACAAAGCAGATTTTGAGACCTTAACATATGCAATACCAACAATTTTGGAAAGGTGAATTTTTTATTCATTCATTTCCTGCTACTTACAGAGGTACACTGGAGGAGGTGATGACACAGTAAAAAAACTAGTTTAAGAGAATATGACCAACAAGACTTGAGGAATAAAGACTGGGTGGCTAGTCACATAGAATATAAGATGATCTGGCACAAGCAAAAGGGAGCAAAGAGGCGAAACGCACCAGGAGATGGGAGACAATGAGAAACAGGTTAAACACAGTAGGGCTGGGCAGACTATGACAGCAGCAAGAAACACCCGAGGGCAGGAAGCTGGAACTGAAAGGTGAGGGAACGTTAGTGACATCAACATTAAAAATGAAAAACTGCAAACAATGAAAATGAATGACGACCTGACAGATCAGCTTAAATTTTTTCGTGTGTCAAACATATATTCAAATGTAATTAGGGCTGTGTGATATAACATTATATGTCGTGTGACGATAGAATAATATCTGTTGTTTCTTGCTCTATTGTTAATATTGTTGTGCTGTAAATTTGAACAACACTGAACATGGCACCAAGTCATGACACAAGCAAAAGTATGAGGACCATATACCTAAAGGAGCTGCCAGTGTACTTCTCTCCCATAGACGTAAAGTCTGGCACAATGCAGTAAACTGTACTTTGCAAATTACACCGCAGACTGGTGCACACAGCAGATTCAAAACACCACTAACCTCTCTTACCACCTACACAAAACTCATATCAAACAGTGCAGAGGGAGTCTACAGAAGAGAGACACAAGAACTCAGAATGTTCAAAACAAACCCCAGGGTCAGACGCTGAACAAGGCTTTTACCTGAGACATACCTTATGACATGAAGATGGAGGGAGATAACAGCTGATGTTAAACACATGCACCCAATTTACATGGTGGAGAATATTGTAATGATATGTATCATTATCTGGATATAAAGTTGCCTCTAGTGGAATATGAAATAGAGATGAGTATATATCACAAAGTCTGCTAATTTAAGAAGACCTATTGGAAGTTTCTTTCTGCCTGGTTGAATAGTCCACACGTCCAGTGTGTTGCAAGCAGAGTAACCAATGTGTTGAAGTAACTTGGTAATATTATGGTCAGTCTTAAAACGTTGAAAAGTTGTTAATGATTTCAATAAGTCAAATCTTTCATCATGTGTGTTCTTTTGAGACCAAAACTATAAAAACTGACAAAGTTATATAATTGTATGTGATCCATTACCTAATTGTAATATTAATAGTAATTCATTGTGGAACTACAGAGATAAAACAATGATTAAAAATGATAATCCTGTTGCCCCAGTGCCTGCAGGCGAGTTATCCTGTTATTGAGCTCCATGATAAAGATGATATAGTTCCATGACACCTGCATTAAGCCTCAACTATACTCCCTTGTGAACGCACACACGTACAACTGCAGACACAACAATTGTTCCTATTGTACAACTTTTCTACTCCAATTGGTGCGCACCATGCACCCTCTGAATATGAAATACATGTCACTTATACCCTCACAGAGGTCAAAAGTATAACACTAGGCTTAGCTGGTTTATCTGCTATTTAGCACCTGTACAGCTGAACCTGCGCTTGTTTTCACACAGCACAAGTGTCTAGTTTAGCATGCAGCTGGACCTGTTCTTACCCACAGCTCAACGATAGACCATATCTCCCCCCCAAAAAATGCTGACTAACCCTGGTGTAACAAACAGCCAATGCAAAGACAATTGCTTAACCCAACAGGAGAAAACAGTGCAAAAGAAAATGGCAGCTCACACTTATAAGTATAAAGATTGTTACTCTATTTAAAAAATGTACACAGATACTTAGATACAGCAATGCCTCAGGGGACACCAGTCTCCTTCATGATATCTCCTCTGTTTGTTGTTATCTGTACAGAGACGCAGCTTAGTTGAGAAATTCATCCAAAAATTGCAGCAGTTGTGACTGACCCATTCACTTGTTTCCCAGAGTGCAGCGAGGCAGGGAAACCGACTGCACATGAACGTGTATGAGACTCGAGGTCAGTCCACGAGGGTCCCCGCCACCAAGGCCAGTGGAGCAGAGCCCAAGCGGGGCTTCAGACCCCCACAGCACTGCCCCACCTTGGCCCAGGTAGTCAGCCGCAAGGTCCAGGCTGCAGTGCCAGAACAGGGCATGGTAAGACCCCCTACAAACAGAAGCACATGTAGGGCACATGTTAGTGCGTGTCTTCTTCATTCATCAGGGATGATAACTCAGCTACCCCTGATAAGAGTTGGACAACCTGTATTGTTGCTGGTTCATATTTGTTTCATTGTATATGTTGCTAGCTCTAGCCTGGTAATCACATTGAATTTAGTCCACTTTATTCACTGAGGTTGACATCGTGTTCATCAGGGTGAAAGAAAATCTTCGTCTGAAATCACTACTCACCTTTCAAACAGTCAAGTGTTCAAGTCAGGCTGGCAATTTTCTTATAATTTTTATGCCCTCGTGCCAGCAACTGGAGGCATCTGGCACAAACAATCACTTGGATTCCGGAATGGCCTGATGAGAATTAAGAGTTCAAAGGTCATTGTGACCTCATGAAAGTCTTTTTACCTCATGAACGCGTTGTCTTAACACCGCCTTGAGGTATCCTCTTAAATTTGTTACAAATGTTCAATTGGACTCAAGCATGAACTGATTTTTCATTTCAGAGGTCAAAGGTCACAGTGACAAAATCCACCAGTTGACGGAGGCACACAACCGCAGTGCAGTAATTCTAGTTTTACTTTAAAGGGGACATAGCATGCAAACTCCACTTTGTTAGTGCTTCTACACGTTAATGTGGGTATCTGGCATGTCTACCAACCCAAAAACTCTGGGGAAAAAACACTCGTGCATTTTGTTATGGTTCCTCTAAGTCAGAAACGTCATGCTTGAGCGACTCGATTGAGCTTCCTGGGTTTTGTGTCGTAACAAGGCACTGGAAGTCTCCCTACATGGTCTTGGCCCACCCCCCACCTCATCCCCCCCGTCCCCCCACACTCATTACGCCGGGTTTACACCGGACGCAGCGAGGCTGCGAGGCAGCGCAGCGCCGTTCCCAAGCGCGCAGCCGCCGGGCTGTTCACATGGGACGCGATTCACTCACATGTGGCATTTGTCTGGATCGTTGGGACTGGGAGGCTGCAGCAGTTGCTCGGGCGCGACCGCTCGCTCTCCCATGCGTGAGCTGGAATTTGTGTCAGCGCCACACAGCCAGCAGTGTGGAAGACTTCCGCAGTGTTCAGCACTACTGTACGCCGGGTTACAGTAGTTACGCCGGGTTAACACCGGACGCGGAAGCGCCGCTGCGAGGCAGCGCAGCGCTGTTCTCCAGCACGCAGCCGCCTGGCTGTTCACATGGGACGTGCATTTCTCCGCGCTGGTCAGCCCCATAGACTGTATATATAAGGTCAGCCCGCGATTCTGCTTTCTCCGCTTGTTGTTGTACCCGTTGTTGTACCCCCCTTTCTCTCTCTGTCTGTCTGCTTGTGTGCTTGTAGTGGATGGGCAGAGGGGGACATTTAATTATGTGATTGGGAAAATTAAAACTCCAGGACAACAGAAGGGGAATACAAAGTATGGGATGTAATTTATGTGAGTGTCTGAAATCACCCACTCATTCACTAACCCCTACTTTACTATATAGGGTCTATGTAGAGGACTATATAGTGAGCTCATCGGCAAAATAAATAATGCTTGTGGACACTATATGTAATTTAATAATAATGTAATTTTCTCAGGATTAAGATGTACAGGATTAAGACGTACAACAACAACAACGTCGGCCGGTGAAGAATCCGACAGTAAATTATAAATGTAAATTTTACAATTAGTATTAACACGTTACGGTATAAAACATGTTCAATGACCATCTTTAAATGTAGAAATAAACTTGTTTGTGCTGTGATGCTCTGCTCTTACTTACATTTGTACGACAGGTCTGGCTATTCCTGCTGCCCTCTCTCCTCTCTTCCCTCCGCCGTTAGCGCAATGCATGATGGTGTATATTGATCGGTTACTGACATGATCGGTTACAGATCGGTTCATGATGCATTGTGGGAAACAATGAGTGCACTTTATAGGGTAGAAAAATGTCACTAAACATTTGGACAGCACTACAAAATGGCGAACTCAATATATAGTATAGACTGATTCGTACACAGCTAGATTCAGTAATAATGATAAAACATGTGTGCCTTCTGTCTTCATCCTCACCATTATTCTAAGATTTGCGGTGTATGATCAGAATTAAAAAGCAGTGATCTTGTGTTTTCTGTTGAAATATATTCTGTGGAGTGAAAAGGCAGCCGCATGATGAAGGCCTGTTGGTTCTGAGATCACCTACTGGTTGCTCTACGCTTATAATACAAATTTTCCTTGTGAGTGGCAATACTTTATATTTACAATGATTACCAGTATGCACAGAGCTCTGAGGCCTATACTAGATTAAATGATCAGTATGTAATCAAACTTAAAGGTAGGTTGCACAGGTTGGCAATCAAGAAAACAGTGGTATCTAAAACTCTCAAGCTGAAGACGCACACAAGAAACAAAATAGAAAACAAACACTATAAACTCTACAATGACAACGCTGAGAAACTAAGAACAGACAATCTGACAAAGACAAAGGGAAACGCAGTGTCTATACACCAGGTTAACAAGACACATGTGAAACTAGTAAAGGCGAGGTAGATAATAGAGGGAAACCAGACAAAGACAATAAGTTAAGTGCACTGCAATGATAAACAGGGGTAGTAATAAAGTAATAAAATAAAACAGGAAGTGCAATTCAGAAAAAACATAACTCAAGCAGAGAAATGAATGCAAGGAAATAAACAAGGCTTAAGTCCATAAACTCAAAAAGTCCACAAAAAGATCCAAAAAGAAATAAGTCAAAGTCCTTTAAAAATTCAACAAAACCCCTGCTCCAGACAAGGGTAGAATCATAACAATCCTGATTACCGAAGCTGCTTATCAACTGTCTCAGTTAACTCCGGGTTTTCTATTCCAGTTATGATTGCATTTATGTGGAAAAAGTAGTCATTAATTAGATCATAAGCAAAATTTTTAGAACCGTGAACGTGAATAAGGTTCTGAATATAATATGAAAAGAAACACTGATACCGGCAGGTTGACTCGGTCACAGCGACGTTCAAAAGTTACATTTAACTAATTGATATGTAAATAACACAATCAAATAACTAGAATAGAAAAAAAAACTACTAGAAACTATTTTGATATTTAAAGGATATACAGTAAATAAACAATACTGTCTAATGTGTAGCAAACTTTTGTTAATGGAGGCCTGGGTAATGCCAGGCTGTTGCTGGTGCCAAAGCAGAGAGAAGAGGAGAGGAGTCTCAAATGTTCATTTATAACCATGAGAATCATTCAACAGTGTGTGGATCATTCTTCTGATAGAAGACATCAAAGGGTTTAGTTTTTGATTCTTCTTATGATATTCTGAGCTGTTGTCATAGAATTAGAATGAACGCATCAATAGGAAATTGGCCTACGGCCCCTTACACACCTGGTATTAATATGTGTTTTTTTTGTGATCAATCACAAGCGGACAGGTCTAAATACAGGTGTGAACGCTCTCAGATCGGATAGCAATCCAATCACACCAGAGCAGCCTCGAATTTGTTTGTAATCACCGCCACGATATCAACTTTGATCACCACATAATGATCGATAATTTCCTAACATTGGCAAAATCTTTCTGCACAGCGCAGCTGCGCGAGTTTCATTCAGCGACTGTCTCACCACACTCTCTCTCTCTCTCTCGCTCGCTCGCTCGCTCGCTCGCTTGTACAGACACACACACACACACACACAAAGAGTGACATCAGACACACTTGTGTACTCAGACTGGGTAAAAACAACATGGGTTGGTCTTCATTTACAAAAATAATGTACGTGTTTATTTGCCTATAGTGAGATCCGATCTGAGATCTGATCACGAGACTCATTTGGTTCCACATGTTATCACCAGGTGTGAATGCACATACTCAGAGCTGTCCACATGTGATCGGGTCACAAAAACCACATGTTAATACCAGGTGTGTATGTGGCCTACGACCCACTAGCCAGTGGGTCGGCATTTTGATCCTGGTCTCCCCCAGTCCAAGTGCCGAAGTTTCCTTGGGCAAGATGCTGAACCCCAACTTACCCCTTACGACTGTGCCGGCAGTGTGTAAGTGATGAGTGGTAGAAAAAGTGCTGCATATAGATGCACTGTATGAATGTGTGTGTAAATGTGTGAATGGCAAAACTGTACTGTGAAGAGCTTTGATTGGTCATCAAGACTAGAAAAGTGCTACATAAATACAGACTATAAACCATTATATTTATAAGCCTATTATTGAATGTTTATTAGAAACTCTCTTTTAAAACCAGATTGGACACATGAAAAATCTGGAGCAGAGGAATTATTCCATTTATCTATCGGTCAAATGTTCAAACTTAACCTGCTCTCGAGCAGGTTAGCAGTTCATCGCAAGTTACCATGGTGTTTTGACATTGTAAGAAGTGAACCAACTTCATGGGACAGAAAACCCTGAATAACCTCAATAACCACAAATCTCTTGCTCCATATTTTCCTCAAAAGGTAGTCCGATATATAGGTTACTGTACATTTTTAGAGGGATGTTGATTAGACAGAAGATAAAGTTAAAGACAGCTATAGGAATACTTTAGTATGTACATTCAGTGGTGTGGATGATAAAATAGTTGGTGGCTGATGGTGAAAGTATAAAATCTGCCATTTTGGATCCGCCCCTGTGTCCAAATCTGTGCCAAAATGAATGGCTGTTTATTTGTCCATGTCCGATCCTTCCTCCAAGTTATATGGAAATCCGTTCACTAGTTTTTGCTTAATCCTGCTGGAAAACAAATAAAGCAAACAACACTAGCAGAGGTAATAGGCTGATAAAGATGTAAACATGCAGTTTTTACTGACTGAATATTCTCTTCTCCTGTTAATCAGGTTATCCTGAAAGAAGTGAAAGGCACCAAAGAAGAAGACAAGACTCCTCCAGCGTGGTTCACCTCCTACATGGAGAAGGTAAGAAGGTCACACCGTCGCTGGACACCGGAGAAGCCAAGACATGTATTCTTACACTCTTCTGATTTCATCCCTGCAGTTTAAGGACCAGGTGGTTCGGGAGGCGGTGGAGAAGATCTGCAGGGAGTTCTCTGGACAGTGCTGCATCCACAAGCCCCTGGGAGTGGGAGGGGCAGCAAGTGGAGCAGGGGGAAGTAGAGGGGAAGCAGTAGCTGGGGCAGAGGCACAGCAGGTTCCTGAGGTGTCGTCCACCCTGCCTGGAGCGCCATCCTCCTCCACTCCTCCCTGCTCCTCCTGCAGGGGACAGACCACTGGAGGAGGCTACCAGTGCAGGTATATGTTTTTAGCATCTTATTGGCCAGTCACAAGTCACTTTGAATGTGTGCATCACCTAAATGAGTGAAAAGTCACAAACAAAGTCCTGCTGTCATTGTCATAGTTAGTCATTATAAAGCTACTGTCAATGAAACATTTTCTGCAGTTTTATGGGCATATTCATTCGAGAGAGAGAGCGAGATGCAAGTAGCAGTGTCTGGACATCATTGTGGTTTTAGGGGTCTTTTCACAGCTATTAACTGAACAATAATACACTGATCAGGCCTTAATGAAGGCCACAGTGCCTGCATAGAAAATTTCTGTCCCGTGGCAAATGATCGCTGATTCAAAGGATTGCTTTTTACATTTTGATCTAGCATAGCTTACATATTAGTAATTATGTGTATGGTGTTTTATATGTTGACGTGAGGTCTTTTTAAAGTTAATCTTGTATAGCTTTTGTGAAAGCCAAATCTGTATTTTAAGAGAATAAAAGGGCAGGGAGCAGAGGAGCCTGCAGACAGTGTTCGACCTGCTATGTGGGATTCTGTTATGACTACCTTTAATAAAAGTAGGCGTATATACTCAACTAAATACCAGGACACTACGGTATGAAGCCATATATCTTCAGATCTTACAATAACAATAAAAACCAAGGCTAGAGTGCTTTTACTTTGAAACAGGTACAAGTTTTTCAACATTTATGTCGTGACATATTCAACAGATACACAGTGAAACTGTGGTCAAAGATTATTTTCAATGTCTATTTTGCTGTGAACCGGACATGATATGCATAGAAACTAGGCGGTACCCGACTCTCCCACGATTGGGACGTTGCTGAGACATGCGTCTCACACAGGCAGTGAATGAATTGCAAGACGTTCTGTGACGCACACGCACCACTCACGCATCCAGTGTGGCCCGGGCATCAATTCTTTCCCTGATATCTCAGACATTAGGATGGGACTGTTAACCTGAACAGTCTTACTCCAGCCACTCTGCTTTTTAACAATTATATAGTAACAAACAGTCCTCTGTCATTGGATTCCAAGGTATAATTTGTCAATGTAGGTAGTGAAACTGTGTACTCATAGTCACAATGTCAGCTCTTTAGAATTACCCTTTCACTCCTCTGCTTTGCCCTCCCTTTTCTAACTGTCTCTCTACACTCTCTGTACCTCTCTCCTTGGCCTGCCCTTCTTCCCTCCATCTCTGTCTCTCATCAGTGTGTGTACGTCCTGTACTCTGTGCGAACCCTGCAGTTTCTCTCATGATCCCAGTCACAACCTGGTGAGAGCGAGGACTCCTCTGTCCATCCCGGAACACGGATCACCTGCCCCTGACCACAGCAAGTACGACACCTTTTTGTCTTGTCTTCAGTTCTTTAAATAATTTGTATTTTGACGTAAAGGGGAAGAAGCCTCTAGAACAGAGGTCTTCAACAGGGGGTCCGTGACCCCTAGGGGGTCCGCGGAGGTACTGCAAAGGGGTCGCGAAATTTTTGGTTGATTAGACAATTTATTATATTTTTTTAATTAGTAATTTTTTTTCCACAAATTTAAATGTCTTTAAATACACATTAACATGGTCAAGACTGCAGCCTGAGGCTGATATGACCCTCTGCCTGACAACCTCCATCCGTCCAAGGTTAGATAAGTTGTGTGCTACTCATCAGGGTCAGACATCTCACTAATGTGGGAGTATGTGTACCATCCACAGATGGCTTGAGGATTCACTGTCCCTTCTACATGTATATTTAAAATAAAAACATGAATCTGTGAATTATTTTAATAGCTCAGTGTTGTATGCAAGATGTATGTTTATAAATGGCAGTGGCACCTTGCACATGTTTAAAATAAAAACATGAATATATGAACCTGTGTATTATTTGAATAGCTTAGTATTGAATGCACAATAACAGGGTAGCTATGTTTATACATGGCACCAGGCCCAGTTTAATATAAAACACAATTTTATACAATATATATAGTAGGGGGTCCCTGCTCCATCTCTCCATCAGTTTGGGGGTCCTTGGCCTGAAAAACGTTGAAGACCCCTGATCTAGAAGATATAAACAAATCATCACATTATTCAATGCAGACCCTTCCTCGCTCCATATGCAAATAAACATGTACATCATTTCTGCTCACAAAATGAAGTGAGAATTTACTCAGCAGAAAAAAGCAGTTGACTGAATAGGCAGGGCGAAGATGAGTGTATAAACATCAATAGTCTAATATTGCAGTTGTGTTATAACATGAACAGAGGCAGTCTCCTGTTATACAACATTTCTACCCAATAATTTTGCCTGGTTAAAGAAATACGATTCAAATGTTTTATATATCACTGTACACAATTTTATGGGAACGTTTTTAAGGAAATGTCACTTTACACATATTACCTGGCTTAGGGGTCCTCTGCCAATTTGAGCGTGTGGGCCCCAGTTCATCCTCATTTTATGTTTTCCCTCTTCAGGTTCTACAGGCGAGGTGACCGCAGTTTCCGCAAGGCGGAGAAGCAGCGGCTCAAAGCAGAGAAACGCCTGCTTAAAGCTGAGGTCAAAGAGATCCGCAAACAGCTGAGGATGGAGAGGCGGGGCATACAGTGGAGCTCTTCCCACAGAGATGGAAGCTCCTCCCCCGTCCTTCTGCAGCCTCGAGCCACCCAGCACAACAGCCCAGAGTATGTCACCAAAAAAACAAGAGAAAAACATGTAAAATGATTCACATATAGATTTGTTTACATTTGCTGGGAGGTGCCACATATGATGAACACAGATGCTTTAACACTGATGGAAATAAAAAATCTTTAAACGAAAAACTTCAGGTAAATGCTGAATAAATAGATTTTATTTCTTGCCCAGGCGTCCAAAGCGTCCCTGTCCGCTGGTGGTTCCAACCATGACTGCTGCATTTCTGGACGAGAACCTTCCTGATGGAACCCGACTGCGTCCTGGGACTAAGTTTATTAAGTACTGGAAGATGAGGAACACTGGGACTATCAGCTGGAGTGCTGATACTAAGGTACAGTCCTCTACAGTACCCCTCTGCACTTTTCTCATTAGAGCTTATCCTTCTGGCATTATCGGTTTGGTTGGATTGGTTGGTCAATACGCTCTCATCTGACCCAATTGTCATTGGAGGGACAAGGTTATATTTCTTTTAGAAGGAAAAAAGAGCAATCTCCAATAATCAATTATTTTCAATAGCATTAACTTTGTGTTTAAAGCTGAAGGAGGCAAATGTGGCTTTAGTGGTAGAGCAGATTATCCACTAATCGGAAGGTCAGAGGTAAGAGCTCTGCCCTTACCCCATGCCTAGATAATGCACTTACTACCATAAAAACTTTTAACAGGGAAAAAAATTGGCAGAAACCTCAGAGAGTGACACAAGTGAGGGATCCCTGTCCCAGGATGGACAGAAATGCAATAGATGTTGCGTGTAAGAAAGCACATCAACCAAATAACATTTACAACATTGATGAGAAAAGACAGTGTTTAATAAAAATGAGAGGTGTATCAATGTGTAAAGTATTCATAAATAAGAAAAGTTCTGACAGATGAAGGGAGCAGTAATGATAGAGGTATTGCCTATTATATCATAGTATATGTGAGTAGGCATATTGTATATTTAAACAATCTAGTTGTAATTATAAATTCAAACGATAAAGCAGAGGGACTATGGGGAAGAATTCAAGTCAGTAACATGTATTGATGAGACATTAATGTTATGAAGGGGAAGAAGAGGAAAGAGAAGCTCCATGTGTCCCCTCCCATAATCTAGGCCTATAACAGCATAACTAAGAGCAGGTCCAAGACAGACCTGAACCAGCTCTAATATAAGCTTTATCGTAAAGGAAGGTTTTAAGCCTACTCTTAAACGTAGAGAGGGTGTCTGCCTCCCAAACTGAATGCTGGGAGCGCAGTGCTCTAGTGGGGTGATATGGAACTATGAGCTCTTTAAGGTATGATGGTGACATTATCCAGGACATGGTTGCACCTTACACCCAAGCCCGTCCACTCTGTTCTGCATCTGCCAATCGGCTTGCTGCTCCCTCACTGCGAGGGACAACTAGCCACCCAACAAAAACACTTTGCTGTCCTGGCTCCTAAATGGTGGAATGAGCTCTCCATTGACATCTGGACAGCATAATGTCTACACATCTTCCCCCGCAGACTAAAGACACATCTCTTCCGACTATACCTTGAATAAAATAAATAAAATAAATAAAATAAATAAAATAAATAAAATAAATAAAATAAATAAAATAAATAAAATAAAATAAACTTCAGTTTAGTTTCACTTATATGGCACTTACATGTAGCACTTGTAAGTGCCATATAAGCCTGATTTGGAGGTAACAAAGACATGGGCTCTTTTTTCTGCATCTTTTTGAGACAGAATGTACCTAATGTTTGCAATGTTATGAAAAGGCAGTGTGTGAAATTTATTGCAAATGTAAATCAAAGGATAAATCTGGAAAACCCCTGGTTCCTGGTGGTTTCGCTGGAGGGAAGGGCGATTGCCATCTATAGTAGCTATATCATTAGATAATGCATCTCTGAGGGACCAAATATTACAACTTCTGTTTTGTGTGAGTTTGATATAAGAAAAGTGTTGCCTTTTAACACAATAGTATTGACTTGAAGTTGAATTTGTGTCCACCTGGTAATTGGATGTCTAGAATTCTATCTTAGCACTTTTTTTCGTCTCCACCAGCTCCTGAGTGAGATATTTGGCTTTCTCTCCACTGTCCTCACCATTTGTTCTCTGACTGTGTCTGTCTGCTGTTTGGTAATGAGCAGGGAGTGGACAGTAGGTCTATCAGAGATCTTTCACTCAAATCAGCTGCCTGCTGCTGCTGATGAGGGTGGTGAGACTCAAACACTAAAGCTATTAAAACAAAATGGATACACTGAGTGGACAGCAGAATATTTGATAATTCTGTGTGACACCATTACATACGGTTAGTGTTTAGTTTAGCATCACTGTTTGTTTCTTGCAGTTGAAGTTCATGTGGGGGAACCTAGCGGTGGGATCTGGGGACCGTTGGAGAGAAGTGTCTGTTCCCTTCCTTCAGCCAGGACAGGTGAGATATCAAGAGGGAAGTTTTCATTTTCAATTATCTTTAGAAAAGCATGCTACATTTTTCACCTAGATCATATTGGCTGCTTTCTCTATGTGGCACTGAATTAAATGGATCTCGTCAGCACATTACTGCCCCCTGACTCTTGCTTTGTATTTTATATCCTTGCTTTCCTGTTATGTCGCTGACCCACTTCATTTGTTCTGCATATTCAGGTCGGGATAGTGAGCGTGGCTCTGTGTGCTCCTTCTGTGGAGGGCTCCTACACCTCCCACTGGCGCCTGGCCCACGCTGGGGAGCAGTTTGGACCGAGGGTGTGGTGCAGTATTGTGGTCGACCCTCTGGCCCCTGCACCCATGATGGCTGATGGGATACTGGTGTCACCCTGTGTCACACCACAGGTAGAAGAAATAGGTGGATGAATGTTGAAGAAATTCATTGAAATTCAGCGATATAAATAAGAAATATACTAGATATAAACACTTTATATGTATTGGGGGTGTCCTCAATGTACTGGTATTGACGACAACCGTGATAAATGAAAAAAATTATATTGATATTATATCAATATATAATAAGACTATTATTAAATTTGGTATCATGATATTATTATGTGTTTTTTGCTACTCTCTCCAAATATGTATGTGGATAGTGTTTGATGAAATACACCCAGTGAGACATACAGTAAAATTCTATTGGAAAAAGTGAACTAATCTAACTGAAATGGTTGTCATTTCTTCATGCAGGGTAAAAACCCAGTGGCCAAGGATGGAAAAGCCTGTGCAGCTTCTAGAGAGCAGCCTCTAATGTCAGTGGACCAGGAAGAGTACTTCATCCCCTCTGTAGACCTGCTCACTGCGCAGGTAATAACAATCACAACACTGCTGTACACTTTGCATTAGGGCTCCAAGTCATTTACTTATACTTTTTTATAATTTATTTTCTACTCTTTCCACAAGCTGAACAGGGTAACTTAACCAATGCCAAGTACCAATCTGATATCAGCCCTCTGAAATAATCCTTAAATCAAGTCAAGTCAAGAAATCTTTATTATCCCAGAGGGGCAATTTCTAGTACAGCTAGCAATCAGTGCATGACAAAAACAGACAATCAATAAATAAAATGTGAATAAATACAATCTAAAAATCACATAGACTCCTTAAAAAGGCAGATGACAGCAGGGACAAATGAGCTTTTAAAAGGACCAGAGGGAAGCAACACAAACTCTTTAAAAAGTGGATGACTCGGAATACATGATTTGGACAAGACTGACTGAGCCCTCCTCTAAGACCTCATCTTATAAAGATGAGGATGGTGATTTTGCTGCACAATTTAACAATGCACTGTATTAGATTTTTTTTTTTAGAGACAATAACCCAAACCAACAGATAAAGGTAAACATGAGGACAGACTCGATAAAGCAAGAATAAAACATTTTCGTAAAGTTAAAATCAACATTAAAACCACAGAGCTGCCAGAAAAAGCACATATGCACAAGCACAAGTGCTGTGCCTGTTTTAAACATTTCTGTTTCCTTGGCCTGTGTAAATGCTCTATAGCTATTTTTGAAAGATTTTCTTGTCATTAGTGAGACTCTAACAGTTCTACAAAATACTGTCACTTTTTTATTGTTTGTGTGCTAGATGTTGTATGCAGAGCTTTTTATAAACAGTGTATGGTGCAGAGTGAAGTTAGAAAACGTTTATGTTTATCCTACCTGGTTTATCTACAATTAATATTTTATTGTCAATGTTTTTCACATTCACTTCCTATATTTCCCTTAAGGCCGCTTCTTTAATTAGCTGTCTGATGTTGTTTATCTGTCAGGATCTTCTCTCCTTTGAGCTGCTAGACATCAACATCGTTCAAGAGTTGGAGAGTGTCCCAAACAACACCCCTGCTGGTAAGAATAGTTTTAGTGGTTCAAAGTGATTGGGTCCAGAGAGTGAGTGTGTTGTACTCCGAGTATGACGCTAATCCCACTGTTGATCGTATTAAGGACAGAGCTGTCATAATATCACATTTTCACTACACAATTATTGTGAACAAAAAAATTCACAATGACATTGTTATCAGGATATTTATAGAAAATATGATGTCAGTAATAATATATATCAGTATACAAAATATATAAATATCAGTCAAATTTATCTTAGACTCTGATTATAGTGTGTTTTGCCTCTTTTTGGCAAAATAATATATCACAAAATACCAGTAGTGGAGAGTTATATATATATATATAACCTTAAATCAATTTTACAGTGGCTTTTGACCTAAACACGTTGGCAATCCAGCGCATTGTAAACTATCACATTCGAGTCAATAATCTAGCTATGGACAGAGCAACTTCTGGGTCTGCACTAAAGTGCAGCCCGGGCCACAATTATCTGTCTGAACCTGATTAAGCCAGAGAGAATCAGCTGAGCCCTCCCTGATTTTGACAGGAATTCATTTTTTTGTGTCTGAACCCGACGGTAGCTACCCCCGATTTCAGGCACGTGCAGCATAAAAAAATCAAGTATATAGCCCAGCCAACGGGATCAAACACGAATATCATATAAAACATTAAGTCCAAAGCCAGGGCTCGGTCTGCATGCCGAAGTGTCCTTGTGCAAGACACTGAACCCTAAACTGCCCCTGGGGGCTGTGCCAGCAGTGTGTAAGTGAAGCGTGTCATAGAAAAGCGCAGCATAGAGAGGCTCTATATGAATGGGTAAATGTTTCTGTTGTGTAAAGCTCTTTGATGATCATTAAGACGGGAATAGCTCTATGTAATGTAACTTGGTCCATTCAAAACCATTTTAAGGGCTTGTCCAAGTTTCTGAAACAATGTCTACATCCACAAACACAAAAAGTGATAATTCAAAAACCTGATCATACCTGACTGTCTGTGCAAACACTAAGTGTTCAAAAGCTGGTCCTGCTAAACCAGTATCAATGATGTTGTGCAATAATGCATTAAACGTGATACCATAAAATGGTGTGCCTTCCGGCATTCAATAAATTTGGTTATCAAAATAAAATATAAAATAATATTTTATTATTAATATTAAATAATAACTTTAATTGATTAAAGTTACCTCGGGGCACCACCCTTCAAAGGAAGGGAAAAGATAGCCAATTTATTGATTAAGTCTCATAAAAGTACTAACTACAAATTTGGAACTCTGATTAACAATTAAATTAATAGTTATAACCAAAATTACCATATAGATAGTTAGCTAAGTTGAAGGATATGGAGTTCTTGACAGTGTAGAGGTTGGCGAAATTCACTTATGCAACATTAATGAAAAAACATTTGTGAAAGAAAAACATTTATTATGAATATAATAAAGTATAAAAACACAAATTACTAACGGTGTACTTACTAAACAAAGATAGGTATGACTATGCATGTGTGTGTGTCTGTGTGAGTCAGCGTGCTTTCAAAATGGCGGCTGGCCAAAGTGATAACACCCTTCCCCCCCCCTACTGGAATGTTTACGACCTGTAGAGATAATTAGGTGAAGAGTTATGCGTGTGTCTGTGTGTGTGCCAAATTAGACAAAGTTACTAGATGCATGCAAGGAAGGACTGAAGAGCATAACTAACATTAACTTTCAAAATAACTTGTAAGCACAATATCACAGCAACATTAATCTAACTTATAAACATCAAACAGTATCGAATAAACAGTCTTTGCTTAGCCTAGTATAATTATTAAGCCCAGTTGTGTTACCCGTCAGTGGAAAGGGGAAAAAGAGTTGCTGTGCAGTTCGCAGTTTTGTGAAGTCGTCTTGCTGGTTTGTGGCTCCTGACTTTGTGGGTCTGTTGAGCTGTGTAGCTCAGTTGCTGGTTGAAGTTTTCCTGCAGGATATCGCGTCACTGCTAGGAGGTTGGTAGAGCTTGGGTTGCGAGGAGGTTTCCTTGGTGAGATGAGCTGGAAGCTGCACCTTTGTGCTCCTCTCGAAGAGTTGGATGGAAAGAGAAGATGTGAGCTGGAGAAGCCAGGCTTCTTCCCTCGGCGATGCAGGGAAAGAGGCTGGACAGCCTTGTCCCTTGGAGGGATTGTAGAAAAGAGACAAAAGAGGGGAAGACCTGGCCTTATATTGGCCCGGTGACCTCACAGGTCATCGGGTCCAGAGTGACCAATGGGAGTTGAAACCTGTGTCCCTGGGGGGGGTTTCACACCTCTGTGTGACGTTGCCGCACCCTGGGAGGCCTTGCTCTGGTTTTCTCCAGGAAAAAGAACATGTGCTCAAGGCTTTTGACTACCCATGTAGGCCGAAGGGTATCCACAAATTCCATGTCCCAACAATGATGTAGTCCTACTGCAATTACAAATAAGGTAGCCTGTGCCAGACTGGAGTTGATGTAAATATTCCTCTCTCTCTGCTAATTTCCTCCATTCAGACATGACTCCCTGCATATCCCCTCTGCCTCAAGATGGCCACCTGCAGGACAAGAGCAGTCCATCTTTGGGTCTGATCCAGGAAGAGGCAGAGGTCATCAACAGCATCATGGGTAATGGAGTTTTCTTCATCATACTTTTTTAACTCCTTGATGGAATTTTGTTGAGGTAAAGATAAGCTGCTCGTATACATGCACAGAACTCCGGAGATCCTCCACAGTTTCTCCGGAGGAGGTGTATGTGCTCTGACTGGTCCACTAGTATAAAATTTGTCGAAAGTCCAGTGGAGTTGATGTCAGAACACAGCAGGAGATCCTCTGCTGGATTCATCACGAGCGAGTAGGGGGTGTTGAAGCTTCTAACATGGGACAGATGCAAAAATGAAAAAAACTACAACAAAATAAATATCTCTGTGTGAAAAAGTGAAGTCACACGTAGAAATAACTGATTAAGATGTCAAGAGGATCTTTGGTAATAAGAGCAGACACCAATGTCGATGTGCTGTAAACAAAATGAAGTGATCTACAGTACACAGCAGAGTTAATATGTGACATCCTGCCTCTGCCTGAGGGGTGAGGGGTGAGGGGTGAGGGGTGAGGTGGTGCAGACCACCCCTCACCTGAATCCTGCTGAAAATTTGATTATGTTGTGAGCACGTCTGAGCGGAGAATCTCCTGCTGCGTTGCGCATGTGTGAAAGGCATCCTGGGCATCCTCTGCTGGACATGTCTTAAAACTGCTATACTGTAGTGTCCTAGCAGGAATGCTTCTCAGCATACAGCAGGGCAACAGACTTGTGTACTGCTCTTTTATATTTTGCATGTTCTTCTACAACATTTTCACTATTTACACTCTTAATTTGTGTCATACAATTAGTAATCAGGAGCGAGTTATGCCAGGAGGGACGTGTGAGCACACTTAGTCAAGCTTGGTTAAAATTATAGTGTTTCACTCTATAATGTGCCCATTTATTTGAATCTGCTCCAAAATGTAATTGGGTCTTCCTTGGGCCATGTCCCAACCCTTGACAAAATGTCATGGAATTTAACCAAAGTAAATAATAGAACATTTTTTGTTGAAGTTTCAGTATGACAGTCTCTATCTCTTTGAAATTAATTAGAAGTAATGCAGTTGATTATTAATGGCAACTTCTCTGTATCAGTTTTGCAGAGATATGTGATGAAATAAGAGAATTAATGGCAAAATATTTTCAGAAATTAGTCCCCCCTTTTTACTAATGAAAACAGAAATGAAATCGTCAGAGACACTTTACTGTCTTATAATTACACTCACATGTTTTTCATGTTGTCATTTAGGAAAAGGTCTACATGTGTTTGGTTTGATGTTTGTCACTGATCAGCTAAGGACAAGCTGAAGATGACATTGTTGAATGCGACTGTGTGGGTAGAGTAGGACACACAGGGCTGGTTAATGAGCTCTCTCGTCTGTGCCTCAGAACACTTGTCCTCTTGTTACTGGTCCTCAGATGTCCCCCATGGGGCAGGATCTGGAGCTGAGGGGGGCGGAGTCCCGGCTCAGGAGGAGGGGGAGGATGATATCAGTGGCTCTCAGTTTGTTTGTGAAACTGTGATTCGCTCGATGACCCTGGAGGAGGCCCCCGACCACGCCCCTCTGAGAGGGTCCCGACCAGGGACAGGTAAAAGAAGCAGTTACTGGACTGAAGACAGGTCACTGGTCTGTAGCCGTCCATGGAAATTGTTTACTAGCCTGCAGGTTTTTAGATTGTCCTCCAATTTGAGTCTGCTGTTTTTGTTTCCCAGCCTACATACAGAGTAAGTTAAAAATAAGATGAATTAAAGATAAGAGTTGGTAAAAGAGTCATTATTTTAAAAATGGATCATTTTGGAACATTCAACAAAAACCAGGAACCCAGTCATACTACATATCAATAAGGCTACAGATTTCAGTCCCCCACTGTGTCATGACATTTGTTTTGGGGAAGAATGTTGAAAATATTAATTCACTGGTTAGTCAGCGTCTTCCAATACAGGAACTTAACTACCTACAAGTTAATGTTCTCTCTTTTTCCGGCTTTTGATTTTGTCTCTGGACACTTTGTGGAAAAGTCCTGGAGCTAAACTTCAGCCAGGCCAAATTTCTCCCGCTCTCCTCCACTGCAAACTTTTCACTAAAGTTGATTCACGAAAAAGCTCCACCTTCCTATGTTGAAGCAGCTAAGCCCTCCGCTGGACAAAACCATAACACTTTTAACCCGTAAAAATTCTGCCCTCTTACAGGTGTAATGATATTTGATTGTATTGACAAGCTTGTTTGTAAAACTATAGAAGCACCACCAATCACAGAGCTCTCTGACATGTATTGTAGATTCTAGTCAAAGAAAGACCCACAGGGCTTTAGGCCTTAAAAAATCTTAAATCTGTTAAAATTGTACGTACTAGGTGTCAAATAAGTATGTCGTAATTATATCTACATGCAGCATGCGTAGTTTTTAAGGTAGGAATTGATCTCAGTAAACTCTGTTTGGCTATGCATATCTTTTGTCTCTGTAGTTTAAGACATAACATGGTGCTTCGAGGGTTATTCTCTACTAGGCTACTTCACCTTGTCTTCAATTATGGGGAAGTGTAAGTAATTCTAGAACTCTGACTCTTTCATATCTGTCATACTTGACAAAAATCATAAATTTAATTTATTATGGTGTTTAAATCTTAAATTGAACTTAGTGAAACCTACAGAAATCCTGCTAATAGGACACAGGGATATTTGTTTTCTCTTTTTGTGCTTGACTTTTTTGAAATCTGACAAAGTGGTGTTGAGAGGGTTCTTTACTTTGACACATTTGTATTTTATGAAAATGGATTTGAGCATTATTCTGCAGCTTTACTGTTTTTGACTCCCTCAGCTCTCATCATTCTGTTCCTTTGGCAGACGTTAGTTGTTTTCAGTGAAACAGCTCTGATAAAGCCACTGTGCTCTGCCCACTCAGCTCCATGCTGTCATCTACATTAGCAGCTAGCTGATGAAATAGCTTTTTGTGGTATTCTCACGTCAAAATGACTGAGCCCTGTCTTAGATCCTGTTCTCACGTCAGCTATCTTACATTAGATTCCTCAAAACAACACTCACCCATATGGGTAGTTCAGCAGGTGTGCCAGGTTGGAATAGAGGAATATTTCTCTTGGTTATCTCTCTTTCTTTAAAGGTTCAGTGTGGTACTCAGAGTGGTGAATTGTCAGGTCAAATTAAAGAACCTCAGTGGTTCTTACTGAAATATATGAGTTTATTATACACAGATCTGTTGACAGATAAGATTCTTGGTACAGCTCATGTGCAGACAGCCACACTGTAAATCTTATAACACAAGCACTTTAGTATTAAACCTTATTGGAAGGGAAGAGGTGAGAGGATGAGGGTGAAGTGGAGTTGAGTGGAGTTGAGTTGAGTTAAGACTTAATTTCCAGAATGCTCTTCTGAAGTTTGTCTTGTGTCCAAAGACAAACATAGTTTCACTCAAAGCAAGTACATATACACACTGAATGCATCACACAATATGAATGTATTATACAAATGAAGAGAGCAACCAACAATGAAGATAATATTCTTAAAAGTTATATAGTATCCAACGGTAAAATCATTAAATTTTTTACACTTTTGTTTAAACTGTCTTTTGGGTACTTTTATCAAGAAATGGATCCCTGTCCGACAACAACAAACATAAATTTATTATATTATGTTCTATATATATATATATTTTTTTTTTTCTTTAGAATATAGGACAAGATGTTGAATATGCCTTGTACGTTTGTCTGCATACAGCAGCCTTTTCTTCTCATTCGCTTCATCAACATTATACTGCCAGGGTACTGTCAGTTCTACGAAATAAATGACTCGCAGGGTGTTGGACCAGAGTATCAGGTCAGGTCTTAGGGTGGTCGTGATAATATGTGATGGGACTGTAAGCCACTGGCCCACATCCACCAACATCTCCCAGTCTCGGGCCTGCTCCAACTGACGACTCCTGGTCAGTGGAGGAGGCCCTGTCTGTCTCTGTTCCCCTCACGGACAAATGTTGTCCTTTGAACTGCTTCTGATGTTTTGGATGGTAAGGCCTTGGTTCTCTTTGTATCTATTGTTTCTGCAAGGCGTTTGAGTACCTGGCTGTGTTTGCATGTGTACTTACCTTCGGAGAGACTTATTAAACAAAAAGTGAGGATGTGCCTGAGGGTAGCTGGAGTTGAGCATAGTGGGCAGGATGGATCTTCATTCAGCCATGGCTGTAGGTTTTGGGTGAGGGAAGGATGTCATAGGTTGCTAGAAGCAGGAAGCTAATCCTGCTTGCTTCCATTCCCCACAGGTCCTTCCAGCTGATCTTTATTTTTCTCTATGCTCTCCCATTTCATCCACTGTCTGGATTGAGTGACAGTCTTTGCACATCTTGCTGCCTACTCCTGACGCCGGATATCCAGAACTACCAGATCGGTGCTCTAAAGGAGTTGCCTTGTTCCACAAGGGTCTACTCAGACCTAGGCCCAAACCTCCTCTTCGTGTTGAACCTGGCCCACAATGTCAGCGTGCTGGAAAGCTGCTTTTGACTTGAGATAGGCAGCTCAAGGATGCCGTGTCCATACAGGCCAATGTTGCTCAGACATCTTGGGACTCCTAATGACTTTCTCACATAAGAGTTGATCATTCTCTTCATGTTCTCAACTCTTGTGATAAGAACTTCAACTACTGTAAGTTGCCACACCAGTCGGGGTAACAGGCCAAACTGTAAGCACCTTAGCTTGCCAGGAAGCATAGACTGGTTGATGTTCTTAAGGCCACTGTTGACATCCTGCTTCAGTTGCTGGACCTGCTCGCAGTCTTTGAGGCTTGCATCATAGCATCGTCCAAGGCTTTTTATAGGTTTCTCAGACACTGTTGGAATGGGTTCTCCATTAATGTAGAACCTATGGTCTCTTACCTATGCTTCTCGATTTTGATGGATTGATCCTCATTCAGGCCCATGTGATGTTTTCTTCAAGTTTCCCTAGCAACCGTCTGGTGCATGGTGCTGTTGTGGTCACGGTTGTCATGTCGTCCACGTGGGCCCTGATTAGTGTTAATCGGACCGCTGACTTTTTTCGCTCCCCACCTACTACCCATTTTGAAGCTCTAATAATCACCTCCATTGCCATGGTGAATGCTAGTGGGGAGATAGTGCAGCCAGCCATGATGCCTATTTCGAGATGCTGCCATATGGTGTAAAATCTGGTGTCGTGAAGCAGAATTGAAATTGAATAAGATCTTTGAAGTAGGCTTTAACCAAATGTATGAATGGCTCTGGTACTTTGAAGAAGTCGAAAGCAGCCCAGAGGACACTATGTGGTTCTGACCCAAATGGGTTAGGGTTAGGGTTAGATCAAGGAAGATCAATGAATCAATCAAATTTTATTTGTATAGCCCATATTCACAAATCACAATTTGTCTCATAGGGCTTTAACCAGGTGTGACATCCTTTGCCCCTAACCCTCAACAAGAGTAAGGAAAAACTACCAAAAAAAACAGGGGAAATAGAACATAGAAACCTCAGAGAGCCACATGTGAGGGATCCCTCTCCCAGGACATACAGAAGTGCAATAGATGCCACGTGTAATGGAGAACATCAGAAAGACAAGGGTAGTTACAGCATTGATTAGAATAAACAGTTTGTAGCATAATGGAAGGTAAATTAATTGATGGATTATTGTCAGTAATGGTCGAGTATGTGAGTAGACATATTGTATATCAAGCAGTCTTGTTGTAATCATATTCCACGGTCACCAGCCACCACGATCAGGATCCACCATCACGATCGGATGTCACCATAGTCCACAGTCAGGATCCACCATCAGCTGCCAACTCGATCGTGGTCCACCACTAATATCAGATGCCAACATGATATGATGACATGTAGATCTCTCTTCTCACTCTTGGCTGATTGGATTTGGTGCCAGATCATGCTAGTGTGTTCTAAACATCCAGAAAATTCCAGCTTTTTGGACCATTGTATTCACCAGCTTGTTTTTTACCAGATAGCTTGTCAGCCTTTGGGCTATGACGCCAAAGAAGATCTTGCTTTCTACATTGAGGAGTCTGATGGTCCGAAATTGGCTGATGTTTGAGGATTCCTCCTCTTTTGGTATCAGTACTCCTCCAGCTCTTAGCCAATCTTTTGGTATCATTTGTTTCACCCATGCTACTCTCATTAATTTCTACAAGAAGCTTAGAACATCAGGAGCGTTCTTGTATACCCTGTATAGGACACCGTTCGGGCTCATAGCGATCACTGGATGCATCCAGCTACAATCATTTAGAATATAGGACAAGATGTTGAATATCCCTTGTACGTTTGAAAGTCTTCTGCAAAATTTAAGTTACCAACCGCCAGTAGATGTTAGCAGGTGTTAGTAGACATGGATGTTAGGGACATAACTTCAGTAGTGTCATCATGTGTTTTGGCCATCATTGATACAGGCCAATCTTGAGGGTACGCTGAGGCTAAAGGTAAATCTGACTGGGGACTGGCTTGTATGGCAGCACTATGAAAGCCATGTGGCCCGCTCAGTAGATCAGACATCATTACCTCTTTGCCTTTTTAAACTAAATACTTAATATTTTTTTTATATTATAATAAATCCTGTCTCATTGTTTACGTTGAGTTTGCGTTGTCTTTTATGGAAGATAACTTGCAATTAATCTTTAAAAAAAATGTCTTCCTTTTGACCATCTGGTGTTTCGGTATGTTTAACATTCTTCCCACAATCAGTAATAAATACCCAAAATGCCCTGGACTGAAATGTCACAAATCACTAATCAGTCTCAAGTACTTTTGCTGGTAAAAAAGTGATTGGTCAGTTGTCTGTAAACACAAAGCTTGAAAGTTGTGTTGACACAATGAGTGTGAAGTCTACTTTGGCATATTTTTTTGAAATTTTTTTGACTGAAAGAGAAAAGTGTCACAGTGTCTAACAGTTATCCTCCTGTTTACTCTCAGTGGCACGTCCAGCTGCTCAGGGTGGCTCTTCCTCCTCCTCCTCTTCCTCCTCCTGCATGAACAGCAAATCACTGAAAACAGAGGAGACTCCAGACAGTAACCCCAGCAGTTCCAACAACACCCTGAAACCACCTGCTACGCTGAAGGCTTCCCTCCCTTCCCCGCTGAAAGCATCCCTACCTGCTCCCACGTCTGTGGCTCTGACCCCGGGGCCAGGCCCCAACTCGGCACCAACCCTGCTTCCTGCTTCAGCCAGGGCCTCCACAGCCACAGGTGAGAGCAGGAGACACAGTGGTTGAGTTGTTTGGTCATGACATGCGAATCATGCATTTTCACTGGGTTTTTTGATCAAACTGCTTTTTATTCACAGTTCAATGGGAAATTTTTTATTATTTTTCACTCACTTTTTTCTTCACTCGAATTGATAAGAGGTTAAATGTATTGGTTTGTGGAAAATGACATTTTCTTGTAGTTGCCCAGCATATATTGTGCTCTTAGCTGATCAAACCTATTGATTCTGACGCAGACATAATTTCTAATTATACTTTGGTGAAAGCAGCTTTCATTTGTAAATGCCTTTAAAGATAACCCTTTGTTTTCTCTGCAAACCTGAGCAGCATGATGTTTATATGGCATGCGGTGCCATATGTAACAGAGTTAGAAATGCACTTTATTTATTCTTATTTATAATTTGTATTTGTGAATTTTATTTGTTATTTTTATTAATTGTAATTTACTTTATTAACGTTTCCTGCGGAAATGACCTTGCTGTGCATCACCTTTTGTGTTCCTCCGAAAGTTCATACTTCCTGTCGACCCCTCCCCCCTCAGTGTTGTTTTGCATTGCTGAGGAACGGAGGTGCAGCAAGAGGAGAGAAATTAATCACAGCAAGACAATGTGTGTTGTTGTCTGCAGGAGCAAATAAAAAGCTGGAAAACAACCCCCTGAGTCGTTCGTACCTATGCCCAATCCACATCTGTTACACATACACGTAGAAGACACAGACAAAGATGTCAAGAGAGCTTTTAGTGATAAGGGCCCATGCCGGTGTCAATGTGCTGTAAACAAAAACATATGATCTCGGCAGCAGAATGTTTACATTATGTCCTGCCTCTGTCTGCTGCACCAGCCCTCGCCTGAACGCTCCGTAGATTTCTGTGTTGTGTTGAATACATTTGAGCAGAGATCTCCTGCTGCATTGTTCATGTGTGGAAGGCAATCTCCAGAGAAAGCCTGACAGAATTGTGCGGACATCCTCCCGAGTTCATGTCTCAAAACAGCTTTATTGCCTCACTCTCCTTCCAGTTTTGTGTGTTTTCCTCGAAACATCGAACCTTTTTTTCCCGATTCTAATGCAGATGAGGTTGAAGAGTCCCACATGGAGAGCATCTGTGTCAAGCCCAGGGTGAAGGAGAGGGAGAAGGAGCCAGGGGAGGAGAAGGTGAATGAAGGAGGGGAGAAGGGAGAAGAGAGAAGAAGTCGCTCCTCCTCCACCTCTTCAGAGGATTACATCATCATCCTCCCTGATTGCTTCGACACCAGCCGACCACTGGGGGAGTCCATGTACAGGTATGTGCCATGTCAGCACATGAGTAACAGAGCTGGTCACCATGTGTTGTCGTGGGAATATGTGGGTGAAGTGACTCCAACATGGCGGCTGGATGTTGTCTGCTGTGTATGTTGTTGCTGTCCCTTTAATCCCCAATTCCTTGTCCTGTTGCAGCTCTGCTCTGTCCCAGCCTGGTGACATCTCAGCCCAAACCCCCACAGACCTTGATACTCCGACTTCTGACCTTACTGACCACCCAGGCAGTACTGCTGAGGACGGGGGAGTAGCTGAGGCAAATGAAGCTTCAGGGACAGAGTTGTCGGGCACCAGCAGTGCCAACGACATGCTTTGTACATCTCAAACGCTGGATGATGAGCCACTGACACCTGAAGTGGTGGCCCCACCTAAAGCCATCGTCACACCAAGGTCAGTATTAATGACGAGATATAAGAAAGGCCATTATCTCCAATCCCTGTGTCATTTATTAGTTGAATTCAGTTTATTAGATAAACAGGGTCCATATACAACACAATCGTTAAGTATAGCTAACTTGCATCTGTGGTTCTTGAGCAGGAAAATATAAAAGAATCCATCCATCCATCCATTATCTCCACTGCTTATCCTTTGAGGGTTGCGGATGATTAGCTGGAGCCTATCCCAGAGCTGCGGGAGCTGGAATAAACAGAGAAAAACCCACACAGACACATACAGAACATACAAACTCCAGAAAGAAAGGCCCATATAAAAGACAATACCGTAAATCAGGCACATATCAGCTAAATTAACAAGTGGTGCTGAATACATCAAACTTTAAAATGATAGTACACTGATGGTGGCTCCAAAGATTGTTTGTAAAGAGTATATAATGGTTTAACGTAGTCACCCCTGAGACCAGCTTGTAGCACAATAAGGTAAATGCGAGAAAATCATTGAGTACATTAACAGTTTAGTAGCATTAATGGGGTGTATTTGTCTAATATGTCTAAAACTCTTTAACATAGATTGTATATATAGATGCACCATGCGTCACCACTTCCTCCCACTAATGAAGCAAAAAATATCCCAGATACGAAAGTCACTTTGTCGGTGTCACGTTTCTGGCCCCGCTTTTTCACCCTGAGATATCTGTTTTCTTTTAGTTGTTTTCATTTTTGCGTCTGTCGCGTGTTAGAAGCCCCTCCACTTGCTCACTGTGAATCCAGTGCAGGATCTCCTGCTGTGTTCTCACATCGTCTCACGACTTTCTGCAGACTTTGTAGTAGGGGGCCAGGTGGAGAAAGTCCGCAGAAACTCTGGAGGCCTTCACTCGGACATTTGCATTCACACATACACGTCCTCCAGAGAAACAGCAGAGGATCTCCAGAGTTAAGTGCATGTCTGAAAGCATTTTGACCTCTCTGTTGTGCTCTGTTTTTAATAGGCATACTGTTTTCATTCACTAATCAATTACAATATACATTTTTTTCTTTAAAAACAAAGCCCTCCGCAGACTCATAGTCTCTAACAATCTGAATTTTCACATGAATGGTTGAGCTTGTTTGATTATTGCTTGACTGAGATGCACAGAGGAAATGCAGAGTAGAAAATGTAAACAGTATTTATGTAATAAAAAGAGAGGAGCAGACTGGTTGGTTAGACATGATGTCAGTTTTGAAAAGAGTTGCTGACAGTATACCTGGTCTCAAACAGAAATGTAAACTTCAGTGCATGTCTTCTCAGAAAAACAACATCCCCAGTACTGATTAGGTATGGCTTCGTTACACATTCCACATTATGTTGATTTGTAGGCTATAGTTACCCTGCTGAGTTTCTTAGTGGGAGAAGCGACATTTTTGGTTCTGAACAAGAGCAGTGGCTTTTATTTTGTAAGATGTCAATGCAATTTCGAAGGCATTGGTGAAGAGTGCTGTCACTCAGGGAGCAACGAGAGCTGCTTTTTTTTTTGTTTATATGTGAAAATCTTGATTCACATGTGTATGTTGATCCAAACATACTGAGCACTGTGGTTGCTACAGCCCAAAACATAGCAGGCCCGTTTGTGCGAAGCTCCTGTGCCATGGTAATGGGTGATTAGCTATCAACAAGTTTGAGTATGAATTTCCCCGCATCGATGGAAGGGAGCACTTCCTTTGCTCTGGCGGATAAGTCCCCTTCTGTTGCAACATTGAACGGGTCTCTGGCAAAACCCATTACCTCTGTGGGCAGAGCAAGTCCATCCAATCGACCAGCAAAGTTCTCTTTCAACCTCGCAATGAAATCTGTCATCACATCCGTGATTTGTGCCGGGGATGAGATGCATTTGTGGAGCGTTTGAAAATGCAATGCAGTGCGTTGCATTCATGGTCTGTACTATTGTAGGAATTTTGGCTCTCTGTTATTCTCCGCATTTCTTGCGGGACCACGGGCTGGGCAACTCAGTGGTTGTTTCTGGGTCACATGTGGCCCGCATTCCACCATTTGAATAGGCCTGCATTAGAGAGTTCCTTCTCCAGTAGAATACATCCTTTGACCCTCCCAGTGCAATCTAGATTTAAAACTTGTTTTTGTTCTAAGGTTTTGGGCATGCCCGAAAGTTTTTTCCACTGATATGAATGCTGGAAAAATATCTTACCCTTGACTCTGCACAGTCCAGAGAGCAGTGGAGAAACAGATGCTGACACTGCTGCTGCTACTGCTGCTGCTGGGGAAGGAGCCGAGGGTTCTGAATTGTACCAAACTGAGGATGGTAAGCATATCTCCACCAGTTTGAGTCTGCAAACACTATATCACCCTCTGTCAGGTTGCTGTAGAGTTTAGTCTTTAGTATCTTGTCATCCATGCGGATACTGACAAATAGGTATGATTACTGACAGAGTTTTTGAAACTGGATCAATCTGTGATGGAGTCCAGAATGATGATGATACTGTGATATTTTGTTGTCCTGCAGCCTCTGGTTCTGAACAGACTCAGACAGATGACACTGGAGATACTGAGGGCACAGAAGACAACCCTGAGGACCCCAGGTCTCTCTCACACACGCACACACACACACACACACACACACACACACACACACACACACACACACACACACACACACACACACACACACACACACACACACACACACACACACACACACACACACACACACACACAGACACACAGACAGAGAGAGATGAGTATTACAGGCTCCTACAATATTCTTAAGTCTTATCATTACTTGTGCAGAAACATGTCTGGGTCTATTTAAATACCGAGGCTTTTACATAATAGATGTCACACTTTTGATCTAACCCCTTATTGTCCCTCCTTAGGCACCCAGGCATCACCAGCGGCCTGGTGAAGGGAGCTCTGTCAGTAGCTGCTTCTGCTTACAAAGCTCTGTTCACTGGACAAGGCCCCACACAGGTCAGCAAGTAACTTACATTATATATATGTTATTTTATTTTGTACAATATATTTGATGACTGTGTCTTAAACACTTTGATATTTAAGGAAACCCTAAAGTACTAAAACCAGAGATACTACTATCAAGTTTTCTGGCCTTTATCCCAAGCTAATCCATCTAATGTTAGATATCTGCCAACACAAAGGCCGATCTGATACTTTACCCATTCAGTATAGTGCCGTGAAATAGTATTTGCCCCCGTCCTGATTTCTTCTATAATTGAACATTTGTCACGCTTAAATGTTTCATATCATCAAATTCATTTTAATATTAGACAAAGATAACCCAACTAAACACAAAATGCAGTTTTAAATTATTTCAATGTTCAAAGAACCTGTCTGGCATTGTGAAGAAGGCCAAAAGGCCTCAACAAATGATGCCGTTAACAAAGTAATTGAAATCTATCAAAAGCCATTGCTAAAGATCTGGGACTCCAGCAAACCACAGTTAGAGTCATTATCTACCAAAACAATTTGACAACTCATCCAGGAGGTCACAAAAAAAACCCAGATGAACATACATAGGTCCCATTATATCTGATGTTAAGCTATCACATATTACATTAATAAGAACATCGTACCATAAAGATTTTTTTTCACAAGATGCTTTCAGACATGCACTGAACTCTGTATAATCTCCTGACATTATCCGAAGGATCTGTATGTGAGAACACAAATGTCCAAGTAAGAGGCTCAGGAGTTACTCTTGAGTTTTAGTTTTTCTTGAGGATTCACAGCAAACAAGCAGGCATGTTGATAATGTTTCTAACATGCAACAGACCCAAAATAAAAAAATAAAGACTATAAATATCTCTGATTGAAAAAGCGGTGCCATACATGCAGAAGACACAGATGAAGATGAAAAGAGCGCTTGTGGTGATATGGGCCGATGCCGGTGTGGATGTGCTGTAAACCGAAACACATGATCTCCGCAGCAGAATTATATGATATTCTGCCACTAAATGCTAAATGCTATGCTCTGAATGCGTCTGACCGGAGAATCTTCTGCTGTGTCTCCATATGTGAAAGTGTGGTCATCCTCCGGAGTTCATGTCTGAAAATGGCTTTAGTAACATTTCATTGTCAGAGAAATACAAAGGGTGTCAAACCTGACGTGCCCATTCAGCTCCCGTTATCGTTTTGTTTGGGGTCGGGAATTAGCAAACAGTCCGTTTGTTAACTTCACCGTTGTTTTCAAATTATTTGTAGCAGGTTGCATGGACTGATCAGATCTTGTTTCCATGCAGCCTCCAGTGGACGCGTCCACCCAGGACACCATGATGGCCGTGCTGGTGGAGATGGGCTTTGGGGACCGGTCACTGAACCAGCGGCTGCTGAAGAAACACAACTACAACCTGCTGGACGTGGTTAACGAGCTTGTTCAGATGACCGACAATGACTGGTACTCCACACGCTACTGACAAAAGAGACGAAGATGTGCAGGAAGAAGGAGATGGAGATGAAACATAAGTAATGATGAATGAAGAAAGAGGAAGAAAGATGAGAAGAAAGAAAATCCATATCTGCTCATCTAACTTTTTACCTTCAGCTTTCAGCCTATCTCTCTTCTAACTGGTCCAGTTAAATGGAGAGCAATCTTGTCTTTATAACAACATACGGGGAAACATTCCAGCAAGCATCTCTGCAATCCTGCATTAGATCATCAATTACCCACTGTCCGTGGTATTATTGTCAGTGTAGGCCTTTATAGTGGAAGGGTGGTTCCTCTGCTGACCAATCTAATTGAGCTATGTGTAGCATAATCTTTTGATTGAAGCAAGTAAAGAAGTGGGTTTTAACTTCACAAAGCTAGCAAACATGACGTTGTGTTAGGTTCCAAAACTAACCAGGTCCAACAATCACATTTAATGTGACATTGAGGTAAATTCACCAACATCAATATAAAAACGATGGTAATTATTTGTTAGTATTGAAAAGTCACACACACCACCTTTCTACTGTCCTCTTTTGCCCAGGACTGTGATAAAGTACATATATCAAGTATTGCATCCGCACTAAGAACAATAGTCACTTTTGTCAGAGAATGTGTACACATGCTAGTCAGTCATAGAATGAAAATCCACATTAAGTTTATTGTTTACTGTATATCAAACTGCATAAAGTCTTAATATAATTGCTTTTATCAAGGCATCCTGGGTGCTTGATGGTTCCACTTGAGCGTCTGTCGTTTGTCCCTGATCAGCTGCCCTAACCTGATGGGCATCGACATAGTTACACAAAAATCCAGTCCCACCAGAGTGTGGCTCACTTTTCTGCACATCCTTGTAAAAAATGTGTTAGTCACTGTTCAAAGGGATTTTTAATAAACTACTGTAGCTGGTAAACTAATGGCTAATGCTTTCACAACAACCCTCCTAGTTAATGGGAATAACAAATATATTTCAAAACTCAAATATGTGGACTCACGTTAAAGCTACACAAAATTTTATTTGACACAAACAATCTGACTATAAGCAAATCCAACGATTACATTTGCTCCATAAAAAAATATTGATTTCACTGCGGAAATCAGAAGTTTTGAATGCTGGTGTGATTGGGTGGGAAGGTTTTAGGCTTGGATCTGGTTCAGGTTTGGTCATTGTCAAATGTAATTTATTAGAAACTGTCTGTCTCACTGTGACGTCATTTGCATCCGTGCATCGTGTGTTACATGTTTTAGGCAGATACAGAATGCCCATAGAGGTGGAGTATGGTCACTGCCTTGCATAAGCCAGGCAAACCAATGGTTAGTAATAGTTCAAATAAGCAAAAATTTAGCTATTGTGCTTGGCTAGATTCACTAGGTTTCAGAGACGTGGACATGCAGATGATTTCTGTCTCTTATTTCTCACACACTGGAAGATGATGTAAATTTGTCATTAGTCAGCAGAGACTACTATACTGTTTATACATAAGCATAGATTCATTTTAATATATCTGGTTTTATTTGGCTGTTTATCAATGTTGCAAGTTAAGAAAGCAGGACTGCTTGGTTATAACCTTATCGCATATGAACAATGCCAAGAAGCAATTGCTGTATGTCATGAGCCCCGGAGCTTGGTACAAGGTGATTATCTGTTCTCATGTAGGTTCAAGTTATCTTAGATTGTGGCTGCTTTTTTATTTATATTATTTTTGTTTTGTACATTTTGTCAACATCACTAAAGAGTATATAGGGATGTAACGCACCTATTACTGGACTATATGCATAACCTGCTGTATGAGTAGATGACCACTGAAAGCAGAAGAACATTCCCCCAATGTGACTTTAGAGTATTTGCACTTAAAACTTAAAGGACACAGGGACCATTCATTATACGTACAACTAACTTTTTCCTCCAACTGACTTTCCCTTCTATCACACATTGTTGTCTTGACAGTCAAGCCTCTTCCCTGAGTTAGTTTGTTATTCTGAACATGTTGGCTGTTTCTCACAGTAAGGATTTTCTCTTCTGCTCAGAGCGAAGGTCTCAGAATGCTTCAAATGAACTGGTTCATTCAAGTCATCTGATGCAAGCGTTTCTACCTGCTCGGAGAGGCCACACTCAATGGTGGGGTATTAGTGTCTTACACTTTTGGACAGTCACCCCTTTGAATCATTCCTGGTGTTCAGCCCAATTGTTTATACAAAAAGGTTGTGTAAAGAATGAAAAAAACAAATTGTGCAAATTAACCTCTATATCTTGCTCTTGCCATAATTCTCACACTATTTTGTTAAGTCACAAAATTTGTCACATTCACAATTTTGCCATAGGAAAGGGCGTTATAGACAGTTTGTTTGGTTTGCTTATAGGCAGGTGTGAGAGACATTAACAAGCTCTGGCACAGACTTAACACATCATTGTGATTTCATAATAGATAAGGGTTCTCAGCATGAAGCAAATAGTTTGATTTCCATGGCAACACAGATGCATGCCAGGATGGGTGTTTGTGTATCAGATCAAAAAATGAAAAGAAATCAGACAGAAATGTGTTGAGTTCATGCCCCCATCAATGTACTTTTAAGTAGGCGACATGTAGCGACTGTAACATTGTGGTAAAAGGTGCCTCTTTTAGTGTACATCCTATTTCTAGCTGTTCATCGCCATTTAGATGGATCCCGCGGTGATGATGCAAGATCACCAACACTGTCCAATGAAAAAGTTACTTGTCGGTCTTTGTGATGTAATTTTTACAGCTTTTACTTTGCTTGTAACTACAGTACAGTACACAGAAATACAGGTGTGAAAGAGGTAGATGACTCAACAGTTCTTTGTTTGAAATATAGATGGGACTGAAGATAAAAATGAACACATCTCACTTTCGCTTTTTCTTCTTTTAACATCGGAGACGACTTAGAGAGGCTGCTCAAAGTAACTGTTTAGCTGAGTTAGAATGATTACATTTAATGACTTCAAACGGCTATGTTGAGTTGAATCCCCTATACAGTGTTCATATATGTTCATATTATTTTACACTCGTGTTTTGTGTGGTGTGCTAAGGTTCGGGGTTGATACTGCTCATCCTTTGTCAGAGCACTTTAAGAGTATGTACAGGATAGTCTTTCCAAACTTTAACTGGAATCAAACAGTGTGTAACAATGTGAAATGTTTTTTTGTTTTTTTTTCACAAATGTATGAATATACAGAACCTAGTTGGAAGCATTGACTATCAGTTATCACTAGTTTAAGTTAAGAATTGAGATTTGTTTTTTCTTTGAATGCTTGAAGGCTGTTTGGAAATATAAAAAATCTGAGCTGTGGATGTTGTATTACCAGGCTTTTGTGTGGTGCTTGAATTTGCTCTGCTGGATGTGTGTGTTAGTGTTATACTTTGTAAGAAAAGTTACCAGATTGTTTTAAGGATTGTCTTTTAGTTTGCACGTGAGAGGACTTGAAGAATTTGTGGTTGAAGTTGGAACAAATCCTTTAATAAAACAGCACTTGTTGTAGGATTATGATCAAATGTGTGCTGGTACCAGTGTCAGTGCTAAAAAAGAAAAGCTGTAATTTCTCACATACTCAAAGGAATAGTTCAAAATTTTGAGAAGTATTCTAGTTTAGCTTCATCTAAAGTCACAATATACACCTACCAGCACCTCTAAAGCTTAGTAGAAAGCAGAAGTAACTTTGTGGAGCTGAGAAGTTGCCCAGAACATAATAATAATATTGATGATGTTGAGATCAGAGAAAATAGAAATATAAAAATAGATATTGGCCTAATCACAGTAGGTTTGATATCTGCTAATTGGAAAACTTTATTTTAGAGAACATATGCCAGAAAAGATGCGAGAGGTGATTTAACAATGGTGAAAATACATCAATAGATTAAATGAACACAAAGAGAAAATATGCTTTGTACCAAATTTAGCTACTAGTTTATTTCCACTTGTAGTCTCCTGCCCATGGACAGGTTAACAAACATCAAATCCTGGTGACAAATCCCTTCATCTCCACTACAAATGGACCAAAGGAAGACTACAAGATGATATATTTAATCGAGTACAGGTCAGGCTCTACTCCTAAGATTGCAGGACATGTAATGTAGCCATGATGCTCCTGCTAACATTGTTAATGGCTCTTTGTGTAGAATTTAGTGACATCTAGTGGTAAAGTTGCAAGTTGTAGCTGAATACCCCCTCACCTCACCCTCCCCTTCCAAACATGAAAGAGAACCTGTAGTAGCCTTCAGTTTTCATAAAAACTCAAAAGGTGTTTAGTTTGTCCAGTTTGGACTACTGTGAAAAACATGGAGGCCTTGAGAACCTGCTCGGGATGTAAATATAAAGTATTTAAATATAAACGGCCCATTCTAGGGCAGAGAGCCACAATTTGTACAATTTAGATAATTACACATTGTGAAAACATCACTAGAATTATTATATATTCAATATCTGCCAATAGATCCCTTTCACTTAAATCTTACACACTGAACCTTTAAAAACGGGTATATTAGTTCCCTAACTCTCAGCAGGAGTGGAGAGCGGATTCCTCTTAATTTTGAGCTTCACATTGGCTGTGAAACAGTGATGTAATGTCTTAGCAGCTCAGCCACAGACTTTCTATCTAAACTCCTGACTAACTTGACTTAGACAGACTAGTATGGATATGTGGTGAAGATTTTAATGGGACATTTTCCACTCAGCATGGCTCATTTTACGATACCCGAGTATAACTGCCATTGAGAATACATGAGTACAGTCTTACACAAAGGTTGAGTTCAATGTTGAGTTCACTCGGCCAATCTTTCCTGCATGATGTTAAGGGACTGTGAATGTGGTGTTACCAACAAAATGATGTAAAATAATCATAAAACATTGATGTAAACATGTTCTGGTGACAAGAATTTAAAAAGGAAACAGGGAATTTATGATATTTTGTCCTTATTTGGGGGTGTCCAATTGAGTTAATCTCCCCACTCATTATAAATTCCTGCAGTAAACTGTGTTAGTAGCTTCACATCATGAATACTGCAGTTTGTTCTACGTTTTGCATCACATTTGCTCAACTGAATCTCACCACAGCCCCCTTAAAAGACAGTATTCCTAAAGAAAGCCTGGTGCACATATCCAAACCAAACCCCTGTGTAGTGAAATGGAGTATGTGCACCTGATGTGGAGGGTTTTAGGCTTTAATTTAAGACAGGGCTGGTGAAATATTTTCATACTGGGTTAAAGAAACAAGTATTTAAGGAAGAAGATAAACGCTGGATTGTTCGAGCTTATTTTCTATATTGTACTGTATGAACATGGTGTACATATCTGTGTCCAATTAAAGTCAATGCACTTGAGGTTTCTTCATTTCCTTTTTACTAACATGGCTTCACAGCTGCACTTGGTGCTGTCCTCTTGTGATCACTCAGGATGAATGTTAGTATGAACAGGGTCATGAAGTCCATGTCTGCTCCAGGACAGAAAGCTTTTACAAAGGGAGAGGACCTTTAAAGGTTCAGTGTATAAGATTTAGGTGAAAGGGATATAGTGGCCAAAATTGAATATAAAATAATCCTAGTGATGTTTACACAAGTGTGTTTCATATAAATTGTATGAATTGTGGTTTTCTTTAGCCTAGAATGGGCCGTTTATATTTAAATACTTTATATTTACAACAGGAGCGGATCCTCTCTATGGAGGCCGCCATGTTTTTTACAGTGGTCCAAACTGGACAAACTAAACATCTTTTGAGTTTTTATGACGACTGAAGGCAGCCACAGGTTCTTTTTCATGTTTGGAAGGGGAGGGTGAGGTGAGGGGTGTGCAGCTGCAACATGCAACTCCACTACTAGATGTCATTAAATTATACACATTGAACCTTTAAATAAAGGTAGTTTCACTGATTTGAAGCACACTTACATTTTAATAGAATACACAAAGGTTCAGTGTGTAGAATTTAGGGACATCAAGAGGTGCATGTTGCAGCTGCTTACCCCTCACTTCACCCTCCCCTTCCAAACATGAAAGAGAACCTGTGGTGGCCTTCTGTTGTCATAAAAACTCTAAAGGTGTTTAGTATTTAAATATAAAGGGCCCATTCAAGGTTAAAGAAAACAATTCATACAATTTAGATGAAACACACTAGTGAAAACATTACTAGTATTACTTTATATTCGATTTCTGCCAATAGATCCCTTTCACCTAAATCTTACACACTGAACCTTTAATAACGTCAATGAGTCAAGGATTTTATTTTATAATAATAATTCAACCCTGAGACGTGTATTTTTGTTTTGGGGCTAAACTTCCACCAAAATATTTTCTTTATAGTAATGCAATAAAAATAAGAAACCAGAACTGTGTTGTAGCACAGGGTGTCCTAGTTGTAGAAGTATGAACTGTACGGGGGCAAGAGGAGGATTATCTTTATGGTTCATCTTGGAGGCACAACTTTAACTGGTAATACAAACAGGTTATCACGCTTCAAGTCTGTGAAGCTTTGCTCAGGCTGAAGTCCAATGAAAAGAGCTGACTAATAATGTTTTTTTTTTTTTTTCAACTCTGTCAGAAATGGGATAAATCCTCAATAGATGAATTGAAACTTGGTATTTTCTTTATACATACTGGTCCAAAGCGGACAAAATGGCTGCAAGGTAATAAATAGGCTTTCATGTTCAAGCAAGTTAAATCTGGATGAATATTTTTTATTTTAGAGAAAAGAAAAAAATAAATCACCATCAGCTTGCATCTACTCTAAACTGATTTAAATAAGAGAGACAGTTTTACTGGGATATAAAATATGTACCCTGGCCATTTGCTACAGTGTTGTCCATAATAATAACTGCTCGTATGAAAACATGAATACTATACTGCCTGCTGGAGCAGACAGACTAAGAAGTGATATCAATGAAAGCTTTACTTTGAAAGCCGTCGCAGGAAGTGGTTGTGTGTGTTGTTCCGTGGGGCGTGACGGGGTCGGAACTGAGCTGTGTACCACTGCCCAAACACACACGCACAACACAAAACAAGACAACACAACAAGAATACAACACAAACCAACGCATGAAGATGGAGACGCTGTGAACAGTTTGAAGCTCATCTCTCAGGTAGGTGACGACATCGAGAGCAGCGGCTCTAAAGGGGAAAGGAGAATCCGACGTGTTTAAAAGACTTGTAGCAGAAACTGGACTTGAGTAAAGTGTTGTGCTCAGTGAAGGGTACGTGACGTGTTTCCTCCTGAAAACACTCTGTGAAGCTGAGTTTGTTTTTGTTGGCAGCTTCAATGACCCAGATAAAATAAAGTGCGTAGCTCAGGTGTCATCGTATCTGCACTGCAGGTTATGTGTGCTCTATCGCCAGGTACAATTGTATTCAGTGACACAGTTTGTTGACGAGGAAATAAACATTTACACAGTTTAAGAATAAGTAAGGGCTGTTCTTAAACTCAAATCCAGGTTTTGGTTCCTACTGTCGTGTTCTTTTATCCTTAGGTATGAGAAGGGTCGGTCTTAGTTCAAAAAGTATTTATTTCGAAGCAATGAAAAAGGTACAGCATAGCTATGGGCACTCAAGGCACAGCCTCGGCTTTTAGTCAGTAGCTCGGGGTAGTCAAGAGTCACCCCGAACGGATGACAGGTACAATATTTATAATAGTAGGTTGAAGGCGTGGTCCCAGCATCTTGGAACTGGAATCCACCAATGATGAGGAGCCGCTCCCAGGTTCGTCCCTCCTTTGATAGTAGCTGGGCAAATCTTCACATTCTGACAGTGTTAAGTTTTGTGTATTAAGAAAAAGCCTTTATCCGGCTGAAGCTTTGTGAGTCTTCAGTAGTTTTGCAGACACAGTGTTTTTGTTCATTGGAGTGTGAAACATTGTGTTTCTGTTTTATCGTCTGTATGTTCTGTGTGTGTAAGCATGCGTATTTATCAGACAAGACAACGCCTTTCCTATCTGCCCTTCAGAAGCTGGGGCAGCTTCTTGATTTCTTTCTAAGGCATAGGTCACAGTGTCTTAATGAGCACAGTGCATTCATGTATGTGTGATGTTGAATAAAGCTAAAGGAATACTGTAATATATATAAAGGTTTATGTATGAGAACAAGTTTAAGTACAGTGTATTGTATGCCACGGATTACAGTCCTAACACATAACAAAACATAAATTCTTTCTGTTAAGGTACAAACATGGTGCGTGTAAAATCGATCCTTTTCGGGGCTATAGTGTCTAATTATATTATTAAAATCCTAACAAATCCCTCCTTTCACACCATTTCATGGTGTGAACAATTTACTGGGGATCATCCACGAACTCCCCAACCTCCATCTCATCCAATGCAAACTCATCACTATCATCATCATCATCATCATCATCACTCAACAAAGGCAACTGATAGGGTGGGGGATGGGGCATGTTTTCCTTGGTCAGAGCCATGGTGATGAGTCTGTCGAGCAAGGTCCTAAAGCAAGGGATGCAGCAGCAGCCACAGGTGACTAGGATAGCTGAAAAGATAGCTAGGGAGAGGAGGCAGGATGCAATCAGCCCTTTCCATTTGCCGAATGCAGTGTTCATCCAATTATCTAGGGGGTTGTTAATTCCAGAGTCTGCGGCCATGTTCTGTGCCATGGTGCGTAAGGCGGAGAGGGCCCTGGTCACCGAGCCATCAGGGGCGGTATTGTTGGGGATAAATGTACAACAAGAACTCCCTATCATAGTGCACACACCACCCTTTTCTGCCAGTAGGAGGTCTAGGGCCATTCGGTTTCTGTGTGACCATAAGGGAAGTAGGGGCGAGCTGTTCGGATAGGCCTGTTATGGCGTCTCGAGTAAGGTTGGTGAGGCGTTGGAGATTGAAATGGACGTAGTTAATGCGATCCACGTTTTTGTTGGGAGTTACCCATATCCAGATAGACTCAAATCCCGCTGCAATTTGATCCGCTAATTTATATTGGTCTGGAACACCCCGTGGAATCCCTATGGCATCTATGTATGTGGGTGAGTCCCTATTTAAGTCAAAATCCGTTGTTCTTCGTCGGCGGGTGCTAGTGGGTTGTCCTGGGCGGGGAGAGAGGATAGTCAGGGGCATGGCCAATTGAACAATTGTGCAGGAACCCTTCCAGTTTGAAGGAAGGCGGTTCCTCAAGCGTTTTCCTCCACAGTACCAGAAGAGGTCACTGCGGGCCCACTCCAGCTGTGTGGCGTTGTGCCAGTCGGTAACATTGATGTTTCTAGAACACCAGGAGGACGGTATTGAACCCACCTCTCTGTGAGATGAGTTACCTTTTTTAGTCAGACATGTGTAATTTCCCTTTACTGGAGTAAATATAGGGGGCAGCGTGTTGTTTGGCGCCGGGGGAAAGAGATGACTGAGAGTAGAACATTTGGCGGGACTGGCTTCCATGTGTAAGCCATACATGCAATCAAAACCGGGTCGATCCGAGTCTATCAGTAGGGGGGCTGGGGTGGTGGTTAAGGTGGGCCGGGGCTGACTGCAGACTATACAATTAGTGAGGTTTTGGGAACGGGCAGTAAAGTGGACCCATTTTAGCCATATGTTTTCATCAGTGTATCCAGTCTCTATTTCTACCACATCTTCAACGGTACTGGCGTCGTAATATTGTACCGCAGGGGAGCTGGGTGGGGATGGTAGTGGTGAGGTGGATTCAGGGGGAGAGTTTGTGGAGCTAGTAGTAGAGTTATCAGACGGGGAAGGGGAAGGCTGAGTTCTAGGGGAGGAGGAACGGACGTCTACCCTAACGATGCCCATGGGGTCAGCTCCTGTCATGTCTACTCCTAAAACAAAATAATAAGGCAGTGCGGCTTTTTTAGTCAATTTGTTATAGTGGAGATGTTTAAGAGTCTTCAAGAGACTATTGTCGGGGGAGCCGGCAGACGTGATCCTCCGGGTGAGGGTGACGTTTCTTTGGAGCTGTCCTAAGGGGTTTTGTGCATTGTGGGTGTAACCTCTGGGGCCTGTGTTCCACAAAACGTGTTATCAAAGGTTTATCATTTTGCATTCATCTCTAAACCATTGTTTTTTATATGTGATATCAGGAACCATATGAACATGTGATGTATAATGCAGAAAAGTAATTTTCCATTTCTAAGCATGTGATTGCTTCTAATATCAATGTGTGTGTGTCAGTGACATTTGGTGTGTCACTTTCATGTATGTGTGGTGTGGGTGCGATACCATGTATCTCAGGCGTCGAATGAATCAGAGTTTCCACCGCTCTCTCCTGGCCCCCCCTCCTCAAATCTGCCTGAGCAGCTGCACCTCGTTCCTCCGGACACTCCCTCGCCCAATGTCCCCTCTTTCCACACCTGTAGCAGGTGTCTGCTGTTCTGTTCGTGGAGGAATACAGGGCGGAGGTCAGCGGCCGGGGCTGAAGCCACTTCAGGTCTCTGAAGAGGGGCACAGTCGAGATCGTGGTCCACTCTGACACACTGAGGCACTGTAGGATACAAAGAAAACTTTTTCTGTGCAGATTTATCTGTTCGTTCACATTCATTGGCCATTTTATCACATTCATGCCCTTGGGTAGCACACTGCATTTGTAGTGACAAAGAAACTGTTGCAGGCGTATGCTTTTTATGTAGATGCAATGAAGAGATGTGTGTGTGTGTGAAGAGTTGAACTGTGTGTGTGTGTTGTGAGAACTACGTGTGTGGACTGAGTGAATATTAAAATCCCAGGAGATAAGACACAGACACATGCTGAAGGCCTCTTCGAGGTCTTGTTGGGGGGGACGAGCACAGTCTCAGATTTGTGGCTCTGATGTCATTTTGGCAGTTTACACAAGCAGAATAGTATGCATAAGCAGAGATAATATTTAGTGTGGTATAATGGTAAAAAAATGTCATTACATTCCTCCTTTTTGATCATAAAATGATCACAACATCAGATACAAAATTTACTTGCAAAATGTCACCACATATTATATCTAAGGGTGTAAATCTCAAGTAAAATTCTTAAGTAGTCTTTATCTTCCAATTCTAAAAATAAAGAAAATTAAATAAATAAAGAATTTCTGTGTGGAAATTGCTTCTTCACTCCAAATTCGATCTCTATTCAGTTAAGGATATATCATTTCACAGTACCAATTTTGCTTGGATATGTGTAACAGTGCAAGGAACCCTCTAATTTTGTGCACTATAAAAAAATATTTTGGTTGGCGGTCTCGATAGCAAATCTTGTTGGATTATATATTGTCATAACTCTAAAACCTTTTTAGGAAAAATTATATTATAACATAATCATGCAAGTTCACCTTTTCAAAGAGCAATGAACATTATTCAGTCTGACATTTGAATTTGAATTTTGAAATATTAAAATATTAAAATATCCTTGTTTGAATAAAACATAAACAAAACAAATAAAACAAACATCTAATAAACCAATAAAAAACATAAATAAAATAAACAACTCCAACTGAAATACCAGATAAGATGGACTCTCTAGTCCCATTAACGAAAATTGCTCTTGAATACATAAAACATTTGACACAGGATATATGTTACCAGCTCAGTATACTGCTTCTCTAATTGAATGTGTGTTTCTCTCTGCTCATATGGAACTCAGAGGTGCGTAGCTGAGTTTAAAGTACAGTATACAAGCTTATATTTGGAAATAATCAAGACAAGACATACAGATAGACCCTCCTTTTGTGGTCAACGTATTACTTTAAGATTTTGAGGAGGAGTCGGCCAAATCAGTGGCTACTTCTCGTAAAGACCGAGAAGGTGGGTCAGTGGGTACACAATGTGAGGTGGTGCCAAATTGCTCCTGTTTTTTTCCTTTTACTCGGATCGCATGTGAGGTACACTCTGTTACCTCCCAAGGTCCTGTCCACCTAGGGTCGGGCCACTTTCTCTTGTGAACTTTGACCCTTACCCAATCACCCGGTCTTACTGGAACAGGAGTCTCCGTGGGTGTCTCGTCAGAACGTCCAGCAGCCGCCTGGACCTGTGCAGACAAAACTTCAGTAAGATTAGTTAAGGCTTTCATGTAGTCAGTCAATTTCTCCTGACATACATCCAACCCGGGTCCATACCCAGGGTCTCGAGGAGGCCCTGGCATGGGCCTTCCTGTGAGAAGCTCATGTGGGGATAGATGGGTGACACCATTGGATGAACTTCTCATTGACATGAGCGCCAAGGGCAGTGCTTCAACCCACGTGAGTGAGGTGTTGTGACATGCTTTGGCTATCTTTCTTTTTAATGTCTGGTTTGCTCTTTCTACCAATCCTTGCGACTGGGGGTGATACACGGAACCAAATCGATGCGTGATCCCTAGTGCGGCTTCTACCGTACCTAAATGTTTGTTGGAGAAGTGGGACCCGTTGTCTGATCTGATGACTCGGGGAACTCCATACCTGGGTATGAGTTCATTTCTTAACCATTTGATCACTGTTTTAGCGTCCTCCCGTCGGCAGGGTATTGCTTCGAGCCATTTGGTGTATCTGTCTACCATTACTAACATGTACCTATATCCCTGTACTCGGTGGTCAGCGCCCATGTCTGTGAAATCAATGCATATTTCTTTGAATGGCGCATCAGGAACAGGGAAACGGCCCATGGGGCATTTGTATGGTCTTTTAGGGTTGTGTGCATTGCATGTATCGCATTCGTGTACAAAGTTCTCTACCAGGGCTTCCATGTGTGGATGCCACCAGAGTGTTTCCATGTTCCTCTGAGTCTGTTTCTTACTGATGTGTGTAGGTCCATGGGCCTGTTTGAGAAGTATCTGGGCTAGTTTGGCTGGGACTGCTAACCGTCCGCTGTGTGTTCTCCATTGGTGTTACAGGTCACTATGGGGTCAAATTCGGGGGGCACAACGTGACCTGCTGTGGACACTGGGCAACTTCATTGGTCATATTCGTAGCCGTATTCCCAGGCGGAAGATGGCATCTGGTGTGGTTGCGGGGGCATGCCTCTTCCTCGGCCTCGTCCTGGGGGGCCTCCGCGCTGGGGGCCTTGTCCTCTGTAGGGGGCTGGTGTTCCTCTTTGTTCCCCATGAGGGCAGTCTCGGGCCCAGTGGTCAAGCTGGCCGCATATGAAGCATCCGGTATTGGGGTCTCCGGTATTGGGGTTTCCTCTGGTTTGACCTCTATACTGACCACGGCCGTACCCTCCTCTTGGTCTGAACGGAGGGGGACCCTGTCCCCACTGATCGTAGCTGGGAGGTGGGGGCTGCGGGGCGACCGGGGGTTGACTGAGTCTTTCAGTTTGCATAGCCCGTGCTACTGCCTCTGCTATTTCCAAATGTAATCCTGACACGGCCGCCATTTGTTTAAGGGGCTTGTTTTTCTTGTTGCTGTTGACGTCATGCCTCTTCTCTGCCAGTTGGGCTTTTAGTAGCTGTCTGGCGAGAGCCTTGTCCTCGTCGGCCTCAGTTTTTTCCTGTCGCCGATATTTGATGAGACTATGTGCCACGGTGCGTCTCCAGTCTGGGTCGGTCTGGGTGTCCAGGTTAAGGACGTCTTCTAGGTTTTCTTGGACTGTTTCAGGAAGCCCACCCACCACCTGGCGGCGCCAGAGAATAAGGGTGGTGTCTGATGTGTCGTGTCTGGTCCCCATTGCTTCCATCCAGAGTTTGCTGGCCCTGTCCAGGTAGGTGTTCAAATCTTCCCCTTCTCTTAGGGTGATGGAGCCTAAAGCCCGTGGGTCTAACTGTACAGGGTAAAGAGCCCTCATGGCATCGTGCAGCGGGCCTGCACAGGTCGTCAGGGGGCTTCGGTCGGGGGAGTCTGTCAACCCTGCTGCAGTCATTATTGCGTTGCAGACATGTGCCCCTCCTTGTCGGGTGATCAGTCCCCTGTAGTCTCCGAGGCACAGCGGGTCGCCAGCTGTTAAGGTCACCAGGTTCCTGATCCAGTTATCGGCGCCTTTTGTCAGTGGGGGGAGGTTGTTAACTAGGCTGGTTAAGTCCTTCATGGTATATGGTAGGAAAAGAGTTTGCCCCTCGAGCCCCACTCGCAGTGGAGCTTGAACAGGGACTTTCCACGGGGCAGGTTGCTGGGGGTCCAAAGGGTTTTTTGGCCTTGGTGCGGCTGGCGGGGTGAGAGGGCATCGCAGCGGCCAGGGATGGCGATCGTTTTCTTCCAGAAACAGGCCTCCGTCTATCATCCCCACGAATTTTCCTCTGGCAGGGAACCAAGCCCTGGTCGGAATGGAGGTCTGTTCTTGCTCATTGTCCTGATCCTGTGGTGGAATAGATGCATTCCTCCTGGGAGGGGTAGTACTCCTGGAAGGGGGAGGATAATTGGTTGTGGGGAGGGCATGTGGAAGATCAGGTCCGTCACTTAAGTGATTCTGTCTGTTGTCTTTGTATGGGCTCCTGCGGGGTGTGGATGAAATAATTGGGGGGTCAGGGTCCATAAGCGGAGGGCTGGCTGCTCCGCTTTTTGACATGGGTGGTTCTCAGATTCGGTCTCTCGTCTGCTCTTCTTTGTAATTCGTCCAACTGCTCAGCCAGGTACGCCACGCGTTCATTCAGCTCTCGATGAGCTTTTCCTGCTGCATCTATGATGTCACTTTCCAGACCCACCTCTCCACTGATGATGCGGAAAACAGGGGTTTGTAGTGGTGGCTTTGAGCTGCAACAAGTGTTGTCATATAGGGGAGGGTCGGGGATGTCTGGGTACAGGCCGGTGGCGGGAGGAGGGGGTGCAGAGGGAGTGTATATCTATATAGATATATATATATATATATATAATTATTATTTATTTATTTATTTTTTTAATGGTAATATCGCCAGAACAGCACACATCAGTACATCAGTATTCCAAATAGAAGGTACAGCCACAGAAGAAACCAGATCATCCAATTGTCAGCCACCCGATGTTTTCCTAGTGCTGTGACACGTTGCTGTAATGTGTGTATCTGTATGTCAAGGGTGTGTATCTCTGACTGTAAAAAGTTCCCGTCGTCTCTTAGTGGAGAAAAAAATTAAAATTAAACAAAATTAAATAAAATCAAAAATTCAAAACACAAGCCAATCCAATGATGTCAAACCAGTTGTAACCCGAGCTGTAATGTCCTTTGGTCTCCCCCAGGTGGCGTCCTTGTTTTATCCCTAGCTGTAATACCCTTTATCAGCCCCCAGATGGCAGGCGTACACCGCTAGTTGTACTTTCTTTTATCCGCCACCAGATGGCGACCTCGCTCTATTTTTCTTATTTCCTTATTTATTCTGTCTCTGTCAGCTGGGTGACCTTCCTCTTGTTATCTCCTCCTAATTTGGTTCTCTCTCGTTTTCCACACACACACTTTCATTCACACTTGTATCAGACTTAGTGCTGTGTCACCATAGTTCCTTTACATGAAGTTCATATTAGGACTACTCAAATCAGTTCCATTACCCACACGTATTAGTTACCTTAAATTCTTTAATCAATCTCAAAAGCTATTGTTTAGTATTTAGTAAATACCCACACATTCAGACCTCTTAAATCTTATATTTTTTATGGTCAGTTTTTTTTGTCTGTCAGTCTTTTTATTCTAGTCAGTCTTTTCATCTGTCAGTACTCGCGACATGTTATGGCCTTGGCGTCTTTTTAATTTGTGCCCGATTCAAGCAACGGTGTGTCTGGCTAGTTAAGCTCCTCACTCGTCAGTGCCGGTAGCCCCTTCCTCCAGGTTCACACCCTAATCCCAGATTTGGTTGCACGGATGCAATCTATTGCATGAATCGTCTGTCTTTTCTCCAATCTGAATTAGTTTTAAGGGTTCGTGCGTCACAGACTTTTTAAGTGTGGCGCCCGTCCCGCGCAGGTCCCAGACCTCGCTTTTTATCTTGTTTCTTTGCGCCAAGACAGGGTCCCAGACCCCACACAAGGTCCCAGACCTTTCACAAGGTCCCTGACCTTTCACAAGGTCCCAGACCTTTCACAGGGTCCCAGACCTCTGTTTAGTACTTTTATTTTACATACCCTTTCATTGCTTCCATAAAACACAGAACTTTATTATTTTACCTCCTTTCTCCTCTCCGCACACTCACAATCTATATCAATGCCTATATAACTAATGCAGAATTTGTTTTAACAGGTTTCTGCTTACCTTTTAGTTTGGCGCCCGTGAGTATGTGGAGAATCGATCGGAGCGGCCTCGACCTTTGGGTCTCCGGTCTTTCTGGTCAAAAACTTCTCTTCAGGATCACGTCAGGGTCACCAATTTTGTCGTGTTCTTTTATCCTTAGGTATGAGAAGGGTCGGCCTTAGTTCAAAAAGTATTTATTTAGAAGCAATGAAAAAGGTACAGCATAGCTATGGGCACTCAATGCACAGCCTCGGCTTTTAGTCCGTAGCTCGGGGTAGTCAAGAGTCGCCCCGAACGGATGACAGGTGCAATATTTATAATAGTAGGTTGAAGGCGTGGTCCCAGCATCTTGGAACTGGAATCCACCAATGATGAGGAGCCGCTCCCAGGTTCGTCACTCCTTTGATAGTAGCTGGGCAAATCTTCACATTCTGACAGTGTTAAGTTTTGTGTATTAAGAAAAAGCCTTTATCCGGCTGAAGCTTTGTGAGTCTTCAGTAGTTTTGCAGACACAGTGTTTTTGTTCATTGGAGTGTGAAACATTGTGTTTCTGTTTTATCGTCTGTATGTTCTGTGTGTGTAAGCATGCGTATTTATCAGACAAGACAACGCCTTTCCTATCTGCCCTTCAGAAGCTGGGGCAGCTTCTTGATTTCTTTCTAAGGCATAGGTCACAGTGTCTTAATGAGCACAGTGCATTCATGTATGTGTGATGTTGAATAAAGCTAAAGGAATACTGTAATATATATAAAGGTTTATGTATGAGAACAAGTTTAAGTACAGTGTATTGTATGCCACGGATTACAGTCCTAACACATAACAAAACATAAATTCTTTCTGTTAAGGTACAAACATGGTGCGTGTAAAATCGATCCTTTTCGGGGCTATAGTGTCTAATTATATTATTAAAATCCTAACAAGCCTTCATCAACATCATCATCAGACAATGGTGCAGAAGATATTTCTTCATTGACTCTGGACCCAATTCTCCAGACGTTATCTGCAGGTCATGTCTGAAAACGGCTTTTGAGTGTTTCACACCTAAAAGTCCAAAAAGGTCTGAACCATGGTTCACATCTTTGTTACATTTGATCTGGTTAGTTCTGGTTTCACATAAAAATGAAGGGACTCATACTAATAACCGCTTGCTCACAAGGCGCTGGCTGCTTCCTGGGCCCCCCACGATACAAGAGTGGATAGATATAGTAAATTACATTTATGTTATGGAAAGGATTACTTTTTCCCTTCGTCTTCGGAAAACTGTGTTCATTCAATTATGGAACAAATGGGTGAGATACGTAAAACCCTTAAGGCCAGATTTTGTGGAGGTATTGAATGAATGACCCTGTAATGTTGCCTTAATTTAGCAATCCTCATCGACCTCTATCCCATTCTCTCTCAAGTCACCCCCTAGCATGTTGTTGTTGTTTTTGTTTTTTTGGGTTGTTTTTATTCATTTATTAGTTTTTTCTCTTTTGATCTGTGCTTATTGTCTACATGTACACACTATACCTCTCCCAAAATGTACAAAGTTACCCAATTTTGAAAAAGGTTGACAGCAGAAGAAAGAAAATTGCCCTTGGGCTGATGTATGTTTTTGAAAACAACTGTCAAAAAATAAAGAATATAAAAATATTTAAAAAATGAAGGGACTGCACTAAAGACTTTTGTTTGACATACGACCCCTCATCATCACTTTTGTGCCATAATGCATTAAAATTGATACCATAAAATGGTGTGCCTTTCGGCATTCAATAAATTTGGTTATCAAAATAAAATATAAAATATAAATATTTTATTATTAATATTAAATAATAACTTTAATTGATTAAAGTTACCTCGGCGCACCACCCTTCAAAGGAAGGGAAAAGATAGCCAATTTATTGATAAAGTCTCATAAAGGTTCTAACTACAAATTTGGAACTCTGATTAACAATTAAATTAATAACTATAACCAAAATTACCATATAGATAGTTAGCTAAATTGAAGGATATGGAGTTCTTGACAGTGTAGAGGTTGGCAAAATTCACTTATGCAACATTAATGAAAAAACATTTGTGAAAGAAAAACATTTATTATGAATATAATAAAGTATAAAAGCACAAAATTACTAACGGTGTACTTACTAAACAAAGATAGGTATGTGAGTATACATGTGTGTGTGTCTGTGTGAGTAAGCGTGCTTTCAAAATGGCGGCTGGCCAAAGAGATAACACTCTTTTCCCCCCCTATGTGCTTCCAAAATGGCTGCTGGCCACTTTGAAGATAACACCCTCCCCCCTATTGTCTTTACGACATGTAGCAGGAGTCAGAGCTAATTAGGTGAAGGGATATGCATGTGTCTGTGTGTGTGCCAAATTAGACAAAATTACTAGATTGGATGCAACGAAAGACTGTGAAGAGCAGAACAGACTAACATTACTTTCTCAATAACTTGTACCCAAAATATCACAACACCACAAATCAAACTTATAAACATCACACAGAATAGAATAAACAGTCTTGCTTAGCCTAGTATAATTATTAAGCCCAGTTGTGTTACTCGTCCGTGGAAAGGGGAAAAAGAGTTGCTGTGCAGTTCGCAGTTCTGTGAAGTCGTCTGGCTGGCCGTGTGGCTCCTGCCTTGGTGATTCTGTTGAGTTCTGCAGCTCAGTTGCTGGCTGAAGTTTTCCAGCAGGACATCGATTCGCTGCTTGAAGGGTTGGTAGAGCTTGGAGTACGAGGAGGTTTCCTTGGTGAGATGAGCTGGAAGCTGCACCTTTGTGCTCCTCTCGAAGAGTTGGATGGGAAGAGAAGATGTGAGCTGGAGAAGAGGCTCGACAGCCTTCCCTCCTGTGGAAGGATCGTAGAAAAAGGGCAGAAGAGACAGAAGAGGGGGAGACCTGGCCTTATATTGGCCCGGTGACCTCACAGGTCATGGGGTCCAGAGTTTGGGGAAAACAATGTATTATCATGATGACGTTGACTGGAGGCATTAAGGAGAGCCATAGTTAAGCCTTATATTTTGGGTTGTGAGCTCCACTAACTTCAGCCGGGAACACCAACAGCCAAAAATCATAGTGTCTTAGCTTTATTTTGTTCTCCACCAACTCCTGAGAAAAACAGCTGGCCCCTTAGCTGCTAAATAATCCACTGTGTTTGGCCAGTAGTTTGTAACTCTGTCTGTCTGCTGAACTGTAGGTTTATTTTCGTAGAAAAACACTTTTACTGGAAACCTGAACCAAAAGTAGTGGGCCATGAAACCAAAACAATAAGCTAAAAGAAGTTACTTTCTCACTATCTTCACCATGGTGGACAAATACTCTTAAGGTGTTTTATTATCAAACAATCAATCTATCAAATTTTATTTGTACAGTCCATATTCACAAATAACAATTTGTCTGATCGGGCTTAACAAGGTGCAACATCTTCTGCCCTAAACTGTCAAGAAGAGTAAGGAAAAACTACAAAAAAATAACAGGGGAAAAAAACGTAAACACCTCAGAGAGCCACATGTGAGGGATTCCTCTCCCAGGACGGACAGAAGTGCAGCACGTAGCTGAACACATCAACAAAATTACAATATTTACAACATTGATTATTATAAGTATTCAGTTCAGCATGACATACACAACATACATTATCTTAAGGCACTTTACATAGTTAGGTTGACACCTACAATATTCAAGGGGGGTCAAGTGGTTGTGGGGTCAAGTGGACTCTGTGTGTGTGTGTGTGTGTGTGTGTGTGTGTGTGTGTGTGTGTGTGTGTGTGTGTGTGTGTGTGTGTGTGTGTGTGTGTGTGTGTGTGTGTGTGTGTGTGTGTGTGTGTGTGTGTGTGTGTGTGTGTGTGTGTGTGTGTGTGTGTGCGTGCGTGCGTGCGTGCGTGCGTGCGTGTTAACAATCAGTATAATATTGTGATGGTAAAGTCAGAAATTTACAAAAGAATAATGTTTTGAAATAGCTGTAATAATTTAAGAAAAGAAAGTAATAATTTTATAAGGAAAACATTTAAAAGGTTGATTTAGATAAAAATGAAAAACAATACAAATTATAGTACTGTAATTTTTAATTTTTATATTTTTAATGTTTAGAGCCTCAATTTTATGAGAAACTTACCTTAAATCACAACTCTTCAAAAACAGCGTATGAGAATAAGATTACAATGCAATTCAATATTTATCTATAGTATATTTTGAGAACTAAATGTTGTATGTCATGAAATAACAAATTTACTTCCATATTTTTCCCTTGAAATACAGCTAATACAGCTTAATTTTAAAAATCCAACATTTCTTTCTGCCATGAGTTCACCCAGGTTTTGCCCTAGTACCTGAAACGTTCCTCTTTATTCAGGTATGGGGGCTGCTCCCAGCACGTCTAATGCAGGAACTGGAGGGAGCTGCCAAGACCATGACCAGCAACCAATAATTGAGAATGATGACATTAAGAGGCGGAACTCCAGCAGGAGATGCAGCTCAGGAGAGACGGTTCCCTGTCCGACCTGCCAGGGCACTGGACGTATACGCAGAGGTATTGAACAGTAGTGTGGACTGCATTGATATATAAAGTAATATTATTGAAATGGCTTGTGTCTTTTGACCACTGCTTTATACTAGGGTTAGTATAGACGTCCGCTCTTTCATCTTTGAGGTGGCATGAAACTTCTGCCCAGCTTTGCAGTTTTGTAGCTGTGGTTTATTCTTGAAATGCCTCAGAATGATGATACTGTCACATCACATCGAGAGGATAGATAATGTGTATGTAATGTGATGAATGAGACGATATAAACTGCTTCATAAAAGTCATCAAGTTATTTAATTCGTTATTTTAAAACAACAAGTTATGTGCTCACATTGTCCCACACAGCATATGTACCTAACTACCTAACTACTCACCTACTTAGTTATACTTACTTACTTACTTACTTACTTACTTACTAACTAACTTAATAACTAACTCCAGAAATCTGTATATGGAACGTATATCTTGAGAACCTATTATCGTATTAGCTTCACTCTTGGCATGTGCATGAAGCACAGTGTCGAATTTGGTTCTATATGAATAAACTTTGAATAATCAGGTGCCCCAGAAGCGGCGACTGGGACTGGGGAAAAAAACCTCACTCTCCAATTCCTGGTCCTGGGTACTTTGAGCTTCACTGAACTTTGAACAAGCAGGAGAACAGCTCTTTGTGCAGCAGCAGGTCTTAACTTCAGGGTTCTGTGGACTGAGACCTGCAGCAGGTCTTTTCTTGCCGCGGCTCGATTACTGCAGGTCGCTTTTACAGTTTCAGAAAGAAAGCTGCAGCCAGCATTAGGGTTAGTCAACAGTCAGAGTAAACAGCCAATTCAAAACAGGAAGGTTTAGAAATAAGAAAGTGTGAGAGAGTGAGTATGTGAGAGTTTGAGTGTCAGCACATAGCCATAGCCATCAGGGATGCCACAGTGTGGAAATCTTCCCACCAGGTAATAAACATGTGACAATGCCGTTGTTAGCGATTACACAGGATACTTTACAAGACAAGACAGTATCTGTAAAGATCCCAATTTTAAGCCTCAATCTTATGTTGCACATGACGGTGTGTGCAGTGTTCACCATACGTTACCTAGACTGTGGCGGCCTGGCATAGAGCTGCATGCAGAGACAAAGACAGATCTATTCCCCTTTTTTTAGTTGAATCTTGTGAAACCTTGATGCACGTTACAGGTCAGGAGAGCAAGCTGGTGGCTGTCATCCCCTGTAATGACCAGAGGCTGAAGCCTAGACACACGTAAGAAAGCAAATGCTTCACACAGCTGATTAACCTGAAAACATAAAACTTAATTGGACTTTATGAACTTGATATAGCTGATATTTCCTTCTATCCCAGGAAGTTATATGTTGCTGTGTCTGTTGGTGTGTGCCTGCTGGTCAGTGCCCTGGTGCTGTTCTTCTTCTTTCCTCGTGCTGTCCTGCTGTCTCCAGTAGCTGTCAAGTCATCCTTTGTTTACTTCACCAAGAACAACATCCTTATTAACATCACGGTAGGTAGAGATGTTAATAATTGCCCTGTTTCAATAAAAAGTACCTGGAACTTTTTTCAAGTTTCCTGCATTTCCAGTTCAGCCTAAAGACAAGTGGAGATTAGGCATGAGTATAATCGGCAGCTACGACAGGCTATTCCACTCCAGTCCACCAGGTTGTGGTAATGCAGAGGACCATATAAAACGCTATATAAATGGAGGAACACTTAAATGACAATAAACATGATCAACAATAACAATAACAATGTCAGTTGCTTTGATTCATCGTAGTGTCTATCAGTCACAACTTTTTTTCCCCTTACAGCATGTGTTGAACATCACCAACAACAACTTTGCGACGGTGCAGACCTATAATCTGTCAGTGCAGGCCCTCACCTTTGACACGGTGGTGGGATCAGTGTCTATTAAGAACGTCACCTCTGTCAAACCTCTGTCCACCACAACGGTGAGATATCCCCACCTCACAGAAACAGCTAGCATCATGTAGCTGAAAAAGAATTATTGAGAATAGTGATCAAGAGTCATTAACATCCTTATCACAAACACTCTCATCATATTCTGCAAATCCACGTACTGCAGCATGCTGGTTAAATTGTGCTGGAAAGTTTGATGATAGTCTTGTTGCCAATAGAATTGAAATAGTGTGATGACCTCTGGTTCTTTCTCACCTCGCAGTACTCGTTCGTGATCCCCATCCAGCTCTCGGACCCTGGTTTGAAGTGAGTTGTCTGTGTTACAGTAAAATTCTCTCAAGCACATAAGGTTGTCAATCAGAGCCTTTTTCTCGATAAAGACTGGTTTGGTGTGAATATCGAGAAATCACTCCTGAGGTTTCCAATCTGCAAGTGTAATAGATTTCTCTTTGTGTTGACTTCCTGTACCCTGCCAATAAACCAATGTCTAAGACTCATGATCACGGGCTTTCTCCCATTCCCTTTTAAAAGCATTCCCCTCCCAAAAAAATGTTTTAAATGGTGGCAGCCTGACAGCATACATGTATGTAACAATGTTCATTATACAATTTCCTGCCACTGTCTTGATTATGACCCCAAAAATAACAGTGAAATACTCAAAAACTGACCTCAGGACAGATGTTTTGGGTGTAATGCTCTTCCCACTGCCACAAATTATCAATGCACCAATAATGGCATCATTTGAAATGTATTAATAATTATTTATTTATTAACAATACATTTATTATTGTTTATTAAATATAATACAAAGACAATTTGCAGTTGATTTGATGCAGTCATATTTTGATCTTTATCAAAATATTGAATATGCCTGAAGAAGTGGCTACAGTGTCCTTTGTGTGTACATGGAGGATTAAAACAACAAAATAAATTTAGCTGTCATGTCAAGCTCAACGCTTCTTATTTTGACAGAAATACTATTAATTATACTTTTATTGATTGACAATAATATGATAATAAACTTTATTTATATAGCCCCTTTCAAAACATAGTTTCATAGTGTTTACAAGTTAAACATGAAGAATTGAAGGCAAACCACTGGAAAAAAAATGAACGCTGTTTGAAGATCACACAAAATTAGACAAATAAGGGCAGTAATAAGAATAAAAGGGTTACAGAATAATTTACTCTGTTATCATTACTGGTGTATAAACACTGTTCTTGGCACTGCTCTAACGTTACTCTGTTCTTCTCCGCAGTAACTACTGTAAGAAAGCTTCCCTGCCTGTCCACATCCTGTATCTGCATATGCAGTAAGTGCCAGTAACCAGCAAAAGTTGATTATAATTTGGTGGTCAAAGGTTCTCTATAACTTCACAAAACATGGTTTTGAATATAACTCAATAATTAATGTGCTAATTATGATAGTTTCACCCAAATGTCTAATTGGATAAAATTGTCTAAAAACGACTGGACCAATGTTATATATTTTGTTGACTTGTGCTCTAACAAGCTATAACTTCAAGTAGTGATGCTAACGTGCACCCTGCGCATACCCTTGGGCGAGAGCTTGTGTGCGGTGTGTGCAAACGTGAACGCGGCTCCAGAGGAGGATATCAGAGGACATAAAAGCACGTGGTAAATGATGCCGTTTCAAGTCAAACTTGAATTTTCCCGTTTGAAGGACTTCAGGAAGTTACTTCAATTGGATTTGGCTGCAACACAGTTTACCCCTGAAACTCCTAAAGTGTGTTAGGGACTCAAACACTTCACCCACCCCTCCATCGGCATAGTGGTGAGCAGATAATGAGTGAATTTAGCTTTTTTGGTCAACTATCCCTTTAAGACAGAGCAGTGTTACACTGTACATGTGAAGCTACACTCTTGTGAAGTCATGTTTTCAACTTTTTGTCAGTATACGTTTATAATTCATTTATGTAATGTGTTCGTTGTACCGCAGGATGTCGATGATAGTTTACTACCTGGCCCACTATGAGCAGCTCTCCCTGGAGACGTACGAGTACATCGACTGTGGAGCAAACAGTACCATACCACATCAGGTGCAGCGCCCTCCACCCTGATGGATGGAACACACGAACAAACACTGAGGACATCCTGTTTTTTTCCATGAACTCTGATGCTAAAATGTATATTGTACCAGGATGTTGTTAGTGTTCATCCTGGATTGAAGAAGCCTGGAATCTGAGCAATGTTTTCAGGTCTAACCCTCTTTAGGTTGATTATACTTACAATGAAGTGTGGTGCCCAATTAGACCCTGGTGCGGATCAAACAACCACACTGAGACGGCGTGAAATGAGGATCAGAGTCTGGTGTTGGTCGTCTGTGGACTGAATGCAAATTGACCAATCTCAGTATGTTATGGTTTTAGCATGAATTTAAAAACTATACTGTTAATGAATCCATTTGCTGTTTATAAACTGTTGGGGAAGCAAACTCTGCTTACACAGATAAAATATGTTTATGTGAATAATTTGGTAATAACACATATGTGTGTAAACCATAGACTTCATATAAATATGGGTTACGTTAGCTCCCAAAAGTGAAGTCAAAATATCTGTATTGTCCCCTGGTGGCTGGCTCCAGCATACTGTAGGTCAAAACCCTGCCTGTTCAAGTGTTCATGTTTCTGATGAGTTTGGTTATTTGATGCTTTATGAATGGGATGAAATGTCACAATTGACAGCTGAGACTGACTTGTTATCAGTCCAGTTTGTGTGTTGGCGATTTATAGCAGCGCTCCACGCCACAATCACAACTGCACGAACTCTGACTCCAAATGATGTCACCACTACAAGATGGCAGCACCATTATTGTTACAAGTTATTTTTTGATGAGCTGCGTGACACCAGCGTGACACCAGAAAGCAAACAGAAAGCATTACATTTTCCCATGTAAGTTCTGATGGTATAACTTCATATTTACTACTCTTTAAAAAGAGTCAGTGTAAACACAAACCAGACCGAAACTCTAATAAAACAATGTGCAGAAAATCAGCTGTGTGACAAACAAGTTAATGACACTCTCATGTTTTGCCTTGTGAATATTACGTCACAGGAACATCTCAAGGGAATTGCGTTTTTTCTAGTTTTTAATGAGGCTCTGCCTCTGAGCTTGTCCCTGGTTGTATTTAATGTGATAACCTCACCCTGTCAAAAAGTAGCATCATTGTGCTTTGTGTTCATTTACTCACCTATTAATCTGGTGGATAACTGAAAAAAAACAGCCAGAGGATAGGAGTGTTCAGTATTTTTCGTCCTTCGCCTTACACACTTACTGTCCAAGCATTACGTTTTTTCTAATGAGAGCATTTCTTCATACTATGTTTTTTACTTGTTCCTCTCAGTTAAAAGCTACTTGTGTGTTGTTTAGTCCAAACAGTGATCACTGTCTCCACTCAGAAGCCCCACAGCTTCACATAAAATGACAGAAAGACACATTAGTTTGTGTGGAGATGACACAGGTTTATTTATTATAGTGTCACGACATTAAACAAAACCTTATACTGAGCTGCTTTTCAGTCCGGTAATCAAGTGAGGTTATCAGACAACAGCAGCATTCCTCCTCTTCCTCACCACTGCTGGGCATACTGCAACGACTGGAAGACAAATGTGTTGATCCACTGAAAATACTCAAACATGTGTTTTGTTTCTACAGACCAGTTCTGTTAAATAGTCATCCTGTTAAATAGATATGAACACGTATGAACCTCATCATCAGAGAGGTGCTGATACCTACTGAGTATCTGTTGGGGACCTTGGCACTGTGATGGACAGACGTCTTCAGGTCACCGTTACAGTGGGGACAGCGGCTTTCAGCTAAAAAAAAACACGAATAGCAAGTTACATGCTAGGGTTGCTTTCTTTTGATTTTACTTATCCAATGTTCTTCATAATGTTGTATAGCCCATATTCACAAATCAAAGCATAACTTCTTAGTAGTAAATTACAAGGATATATATACACTTTAAATACATTTCAGAGCCTGTACTTTTATACTTTTACTTGAGTTAAGTTGTTGAAACAGTACCTGTACGATAGCCAAAGTACACACAAGATAGATAGATAGAGAGATATATTCCTAAAAATGTCTCTTAACTTCTACATAAGGCTCTATTTTTCTTAAGAACTCAAATATAACAAGGCTGGTACTTAAAACTGTAACACTGTCTATTTCCCTTATAATTGATACCAAGGTTCTTAAGCCTTTCTTGGAATTTTCCTGGTACTTACCAGCTTTTTTTTAAGGGAAAAATTTGCTGGAAAATACAGGACCCACAACAAATTCCCATTTTACCTAAAGATTACAATTTTACCTGATTTCCTTACTTAAACTTTGTCTCTGACAAATCAAAGCATGTGACATTTAACGTGGCATGGATTTCTCTTGCTGAAATACAGTGATTGTGTAAAAAGTGTGAGTCATAGAGACCAACTCATTCCTCTACCATTAATCTACTGAGCTACTTAGCCTCTTAAACTCATAATTTTCATTGGCCCCATAAATACCGCCCTACCAGAATAGTTTTTGCTGATGAAGCTGGTTTCCAGCAGGCAGCTGTTTTTACTGAAAAAAAGCCTTTGTCACTACTTGCTCAGCGGCAAACAGCAGACAGAAGCAGTTAAATGCAGCTTTGAATTCCAACAGAAAAAGCATAAAGGTAACTACGGTCAGGCAGAGCTCATAAAACCTTGTGGTAAGGGAGCAGATTGTCCACACAGGATGCATTTCAGCCACATTTTAAGGCCATCTTACCAACATCTGACAGTACAGATTATGTATTATTTTTCAAAATAATAGCTGCCAGTTACTTAGACTAGATGTTCTTAGCTGAGCTCTACCTAAAGATAAGGAAATCCACCAAACAGCACCAATAAAACTTGGCAGTGACGACATTTAATCTTGTGTCCTAATGATGCCATGTGGGTTTTATTGGGAGGTTGTGTGCTGGACTATTTCTTAATGAGAAGTGACTACCTGGTATCATGGTGGTACCATGAGGTTGTCAGTACTCACCAGCTCTGTGGCTGAGTTCATTCAGCGTTGAAGCTGGTGCTGCACTGTGTCCAAAATCACTCATTACTAACTATATAGTTATCTCACCATTTTGTAGTGCTGCCCGTATGTTTAGTGAGATTATTAAACCAGTATATTATGATGCACTGTGAAAAGTAATATCCAATGATCACCAACTGCACTATACCATCATGCATTGTGATCAAAATTGGCCAGCAGAGGAGAAGAGAATAAGAAAAGACTGAGAAAAAAAGTAAAGGATGAAAGTACAGTGCAAGATATTAAAAACCCTCATATATGACTTAATAAAAGAACATGAATATTTTGAGTTAATTCAGTTGGGAAAATATATTCAATAAAATATGTATTGATATGCTATGCATGTATTAATATATAATTGTCTTCATACTAGACAGTGAGAAGGGAGGAGTGAATGAGAGAGTGACCCAGAACAGCTCAGTTCTCATAACTCTGGTCTTTATTGAATTCATAGCTAATTACTGCCACCTGCTGACATAATAAGGATATTACATGAGATGAGATTAACAACCTGATCATAAATCACAATATATGGATGGATTTCATGCTGGGAATCTGGCTGAGTTTTGTCCAATATATTTAATGGCCTCTCTGGAATCTCACTTATGGAAATCCATCATAGTGACAGAGAACTTTAAACCCCTTTATATCTTCCACAACAATAGCAATGTTAAGTAAATCCCTTGACATACTGGAAGCCAAACCCAGAGCAGAAAAACAAGAATCTTAACCACTGTAGTCCTCTGCACAGAGTGAGGCATGAACATGTAGCTGGGTTTATCCTGACACTTTGCTGTCATCAATCCATTCCAGGTTGTACCCAGTGCCAGGAAAGCAGTAAATCTGTGGTCAGTGATATGTGAGACAGTGTTGAGCAGCCTGTGTGGCCCATCATGAATCATTCAGCAGCCCTCCTTCTAATGAGAACACTGCGGACCATGACGGCCTAGCTGCTGGTCATTCGTGTGTGTTTGTGTGTGTGTGGATTCTGGGTGATTAGTGTTTTTTTGTGGGACAGCTTTTAAACATCAAACCTGGCAAAATGCAAAACATTTTTAAACTTTATTTTACACTTAGTGCTTTAGGTAAAAAACACATTGATCTTTAAATGTAGAAACAAACTTGTTTGTCTCAGTTGGTGATGTGATGCTCTGCCTTGTATTAACATTTGTGCGTGAGTGAATGGATGAATGGCAAAACTGTACTGTAACGCACTTTGAGTGGTCTTAATGACTAGAAAAGCGCTATATAAATACAGACCATTTACCATTTAGAACCAGGTCTGAACAGGGACCTTGTTGTTAATATGTTAACCATAGTTATACCTGTTTGCTCTTGTGTTGCGTTTGATTCGGTCGCATTGCCGATGGTGTCGGAGCCCCCGTGCAGCAGCTGTGAAGAGAGAGGTCAACTGAAATTAACATTGCTAATAGAAACAGACACAGTCATAGAAAAGAGCCCAGTTCAAAGGACATACTAAGTGGGAAGTCTCAGTTAGACACTAACAGTGTGTCTCAATTCACAGACTTCACAGAAATTACAGTTTGAGGAACAGAGCTATATGTAGGTGTGATATCAATGTTTTCCTGTGCGTATCTTTGAGGTCTAAAGGAGCATTGAGTGGATAATACATTTGAAGAGTCAACTTTTAAATATTTCATATCCTACATTGTTTATACTGCATCTATGCCAAGCCTTAGTTGGTGTATTGCTACATTTGTTTGTGTATGTTTTACTGCCACCAATCGATGATCGGCTGGGTACTGTGACTCCAGCAGCAGGACTATGCACCTCCTGCATTCTTGCATACATGTGCTATATAAATAAAATATGAAGTCATTCATAAAAATATTACATTACATAGTCTTACTAGTGCTCAAAAGTTGCATTACACAAGATAACGTCCATTCTGAAGATCCCATCTATCCCTCTAACACCTCACAATCAGCTCCTTGTGTTCCAGTAACCCAGTCACACCAGCATCCTATTGCACCGCTTGTTAACTGTGAAGAGCCTAATTAATGACATTTTGCTCACAAGATGCCTCGAACAGGTTTGACCCCAGGGGTGTCGCATGTCCCTGCTCATTTTTTTCATTTTCAGCCCTGCTGTGGTTTAACAATAAAGCAGACCAGACAAAGTGCAACAGAAGTATCTATGGGAATCAAGCTTGGGAAGAAATGTCAAAAGAATTTTCTATTTAGCTTAACCTCGCTAGTAAACCACTGATCCCCAACACACAGTAACACAAAGTAAATGACATATAGTCTGTTTTATGTTCTTAAATGTCTGCTTACTTAAAAATCAATAACTATTTTATACAGCCTTAAACCAAATCATCATAGATAAGTAACTATTAAAAGCAATGCAACATGATTTCATTTTATAATCATCACACACCGTGGTTAAAATGAAGCTGGATGGACCTTTGGGTGATTCTACAGCAGCAGTGACTATGGAACAACTCTGACTGTAAATTAAACTAGATCTGTAAAAATCATTGGACAATGAGGACGAGTTTTAATAATAGGTTAATAACATTATGGTACTATACTCGAATACGATGACTGAGGATAATGTGTAACCTTTTTATAAACTGTTAGTTTAGGATTTGTTGACATAGTTTGATATATAATAATGCACCATTTTTTATCAGCTGATAATAAGTTTTTTATAGAAAATATTAACTTAAACTCCACCAGTCACACCCTGGAAACTGCATTATTAATTGTTCATAATTGATTAATAATGCATTAGTAAATTGTTTATTAAACATAAAAATCCATCAGTCAAATGATATAACCCCTTAATGAAGGGTTCCTTATCAGAAAGGGGTAGAAACCATCTTTTTACCCGCTGCTTGTCTCGGGCCATCCTGCGGTCCAGAGCACTCTGACGCCGTCTGGCCTCCCAGTGCATAGCAGACATCCTGGTGTACAGCAGCTAGAAGAGATATTAACAAGTCATTGCTCACTATGAAAGTCTCTGACAATGTTCAAATACTTTGTGGTGTGCTCGCACATTAAGTCAGGTTAAGAATAATAACATAAATATTAAAATATAATGAAAAACTATTAAAGATTGACTGCGAAAGAGGGTGGAGGTGTGGAGTTGGAAAGTATGGGCATTGAAGATCCTGTTACATAAAACAGCCCAGCTTGGATTCCAAACTGTTTCCAGTGTAAATGAAACAACGGTCATATGACAGATGCTGATTGATTTATGGTGCATAAAACTGCAGGATATAGTGTTAATGCTTCATGTCATAAGAAAATGACCCTTGAAATGCTTGTAAATAGTGTTTCCATCAAAGTCAAAATTCTAATCACAACTGGGAAATCATTTGGGGGGTTTCGGGGGCCTTGTGGGGGGTCGTAACAATAAGCAACACATCACAGACACAGACACAGACTTGGTATTTTAATGTGTTGCCCATTATATTATTTCAAATTGAATGCCATAACCCCCAGTGCCTGAAGAAGAAAAAAACTTGAGGATCAGGATTGTCCACTAATCAGAAGGACTGCAGTTTGATCCCCGGTTCCTCCAGTCCTTGGGCATGATGTCGAATCCCAAACTGCCCCTCATAGCTGTGCCATCAGTATGTATGGGTCAATGAGTCAGGTAGAAGTGCTCTCAAATACTAAACAGTCTGTGCTGTTTACGATGCTTTTGCACTCAGTAAACAAAACATGTATTTCTTATGTCTAGTTGACAAAAGAACGTTTGTTCTGCTTTGTGTGCTGGATCAAAATCAAGTGGAAGTCGCAGCCACCAGTACACCACACCAGAGCCAGAGAAGGTGTGTTATTAAATTGCTGTTTCATATTCACAACTCAAAAGTTAGCGGGCAGCTTAATTAAAGGCAGCATGGGGCAAAACATTTAGATGGACACTTGTTCTCTGCTCTCTGTTGTATTTGTATTGTATTGTATTTGATCTGAAAGTAAAATTACGAAAACCAAAAATTCTATTGCACATGAACTGTATCCCTTTAAATTACGTAGATGAGAAGCATTACAGAAGGATAAAACATAATGTAACAGAGTTTTTGTGTTGTAGTATAGCAGAGAGATTTCTGAGAAATAGTAACCAAGCAGATAAGACTCACCTGACTTATGCCCTAGAGAGCGGGTGTCTGCAGCCTCAGTGGAGGACTGGTGACAGCTGTGGTTCCCTCGCTCGTGCCTCTGACCTTGTTAGGTGGAGTTTCCAGGCAACATAATGCTCTCCTGGGCTGAGAGAAACAGAGAGGTACAGTCGGGTGGATGAATCATTGCTGCACAACCTCCTGTGGCTCACTAACAATTGGTCCCAGCCCAGTGTGCATATAAGTTTCCCTGTGCGATTGTGTGTTTGTCGTCTTATCTTTTCACTCATTTGACTTCCCCATACAGTAACTCAAAAGCCTTCACCAGAATCACCAGGAGCTCAGGTTTTGTTTTAGGATAGAACATATTGTCAGGATGACTATGTGTTTATTCACAAGGAAAGAGTTTGCACATAGACCTTCATCAGACATCTAAGTCATGGTATTAAACATCTTTGTACTTGAGCTACAAGCTACATCAACCAATCAAAAACGGTGTCTATACACAGGAACCAAAAACAAATGCACACTCAGTAACTCATACAAATATAAAACGACACAATATGTATGTTTAAAAACTGTATATACTGGATGGGCAATTCAAATCAGAGGGTGTTTGTTAGAGAAAGCTCAAATAAGCAGATTTTATGATGAAAAGCCTGGATTTAATTAAAGTCGACAAAACACAGAACCAAAATGAAGCTGAATGTGAACATAGATTCGTCATGATGTTTCAAACATGGAACTGAAGAATGAAACAATGAAGAATCTCCTATCTGACTAGAAAACAGACCTGTAAACATGTCATTTTTCACCGACTCCATTGGTCACAGAGACGCACACACTGAGCACACAACATGCAGAATTAAGTTTTAAAGCAACAACTACCATTAGCAAAGCAGCACATTGTACTTTTACACATGTACTGTTGAACTCTCTATAGCTCTGCTATAATCATGCCATGGTTGTGTGAGTATAATGTTAATATTCTTGGCATCAGAGGGGCTGAAAATGAACAGGACACCACCACAATACTACAAGATAATTAACATGTCAAATAAAACTTAAGTTTTCTAACACCAGGGTTATTGATTTGTGTAAATGACACATTAGCCTCCATATGGTAAAAATATTGTTTTCATACTGGCGCACAATCCGCCATTCTTGAGTTTTGATTAGAGTATTTCAGGGTATATGGTCGTTTCTTTGATTGTTATGACGTTTACCTGTCAGATTTAGAATTGACTTTTCAGATTTGACATATCACCTACAAAGCAGTTAAAGCAAATTTTTGATTTGTGGACTTTACTTGGAGTTTTGTTTCTTGTCATGACGGTTTATTTCTACCCCATTCAATTTCAGAGGAGAATATTGCACTTTTTTGTCATTCATTACAATTATTTGACAATTTGTTAATAACTTTTGCAAGTAAGGGTGGTCTACAAGGAAAGCTTGAGTTAAAGCAACATTTTTTAATGGATTCAAAAGAATAACAAATTTATGGAATGTCAAGTCAGTTGTCAGTGTATGATGGAGGTGTTGGATTTAGTGAAAGCCATGTGTGTGTAGCTTGTGTTGTATGGTGGAAAGCAAAAGTACAAACGAGGATGGCAGGAGCTTGGGTGTCCAGGGAGAGAGATATCAGTATAATGAAACCTGGCTTTTATACTCGTCCTTGCAAGTGCAGCCAGTCAGCAATAAAGAGTAGGCAGAGTCTCCCAGCAAACAGGAAGCCCGGCAAAACAAATCAATGCCCCCTTAGCCTTCTTGCAACAGTATGGCTCCTGCACCAACTCCACTGGCATCCACCTGAATCTTAAAAGGTTTTTCATAGCAACAAAAGCAGTTTGAAACTGGGGAGACCACAGGAATACAGCCTTTTTACTTAGAAGGTCAGTGGGGCTACCACAGAGGAAATATTTCGACAAAACCCCCGGTAATACCCCATCATACCCCCAAATCTACACAATCTTCAATATGTGGTATCGGGTAACAATCCAGCTTAGTGACAGCATTGACTCTCCTCATATCAGAAGCATCAGATTTAGGGACCAACAAACATGGTGAAGCCCAATTGAATGACGCTGGTTCTACGATACCATGTTCAATCCTATACTCAACCTTCATTTCAATGCATTTCCGGTTCTCCAGAGGGACACGATAGAAGCGCTGCTTAATTGGTTTTGCATCCCCAACATCAATGTTATGCTGTTACACCCTTTCTTCTGTCAGGTGTATGGACAATAAAGTCACTAAATTTAACTAAATTTAAAGTTAACTGAATATGGCCCGCTAAACTTTGCCTGGAAAGGAGAACCTAAAGTAGGCAACAAAGCCAACACTTGATCACCTGATTCAAACTGGTGATCAAAAAGACCCTTCATCTTTCCCTGGGCCGCTCCAAGCTTCCTTCGGGCAGTTCCACAGGTTGTATACAAACGGCAACAAAATTAATTCACATAACTCAAAACATTGTCAGGTGGATCAACACTTTTCCAGTGGTCACTTATAGGAGCCAAGGGACCACGGACAGTGTGACTAAAAACCAAATCATTAGGAGCAAATCCTGTACTTTTCTGACAAACCTCCCGCACAGCAAGCAACGGCCAGGGAAGACCTTCTTCCCAATCATGGGAAAGCTCAGTACAATAGGACCTTAACATTGAGCTCCTTGCGACTCTGGATAATCACTTGAGATGTTATGTTTCACCTAAAGCTGCTTTAGCACATGTGCAAAAGTACGAGAGATGAAGTTACTCCCCTGATCTGTTTGTATCACCTCTGGAAGGCCAAAAGTGGATATAGAAGTAGTTAGGGCTTTCAGGATAGGCTAGACTTTAATATAGCATAAAGGAAACGCTGCAGGGTACCTAGTACTCTTACACATTACAGTTAACAAGTAACTATAACCCTTTTTACTCTTTGGCAAAGTACCAACACAATCAACAAGCAAGTTCTAAAATGGGTTCTCCACTGCTGTAATTGGGCACAAAGGAGCTGGCTTGACCTTCTGATTGGGTTTTCCAGTCAGCTGACATATATGACACAACTTACAATATACTTAGACATCCCGTTTCAAGCGAGGCCAGAAGAAATAATGAAGCACCTGATCCAATGTTTTCTTCAACCCTAAGTGACAGAGTTTGGACAGGACCACTACCTGAGTTACCTGATCTATTGGCACATTGACAACCACACGCATCCACTTCCTAAGCAGCTCACCTTCCCAAAGGTAATAACTATTTTCTAACTTGTACCTTTGTCACTGGACAAACCATGTCGAACAACGGTTGGAGTTTCTCCTGCCTGTGCTGCAATCAGCTCCTTCTTACTGATAGATGGCAAAGGGCAAGGAGCCTGATCCTGAAAATGACGACTCCTGAAGTTTCTGATGTTCAGCGGCAAACGGCCGGTTGTAGCTGTATTCGGGAGCTGAGTTGGGGAGTGTGATGGAAATTCATCTTGAGATTTGAAATAATGAAATTCTCAGACTGGAGTTGCCTTTGAGTCTTTTTAATAGTTAGCTCTGCAGAGGTTACACAACAAGCACGGGTGCTCAAAGTGGAACTGGCCACAAGTTCACAAAAGCCAGAACTTATACAAAGAGGCGTTTCATAAAACATAATATGAAAAAAAGACATGAAATCATCATCTGTGTCTATCTGCTGTAGCAGTTGGAAGAAAACATCACCGAATAAGGGCATACACCCTGTTTGTCAAGGTCACAGCAGTGAGACACCGCCAAATAAGGGTTCCATCCTGTCAGGTAGACAGTATCACAGCAGTGAGACACCTGGTCAGTGGAATTTTCCACCACAGGATGTAAGTTGGATATGAGGTGGCCTTGTTAGTGTGTGTTTTTTTTGTTTTAAAACACCAACAAAGTCCCTCGCTCGTACATATGTAATTTTGCACAATTTAGCTGCACTTTCCTCCCGACTCCCATGCTTTTCTCCTTGTCAATGCGCCCTCTCAGCTCTACTTCTATGTCTCCTATACTGGCAATTTCCAGCTGCAGTGGCAGCTTTCCCCCTCCATTTAGCATTCTAACCTATGATTCTAACACTGGTCTGACAGTCAAGATTCTGGGCTTGGCTGTATTGGAGTAGTCAGAGAGTAATAAGAAGGTTCGCGTTCATTCTAGATAAGACGTTTGTCATGGTTGTTTAAAAAAAATGGTAAAAAAGGAAAAACAACTGTGACTTAGATATGTACATGCATTAAGGATTGGGTAATTGTGATTTACATGTGAATGTTTGACTAAAAACATTAATAAAAAAGAAATAAATACAAAAAATGAAGTTAGCCTGTTTAACAAATGAGACTTGTTTAAACACTGGACTCAAAAACATGTACTGCATCTACAGTATATTGAAAAGGCTAATTTGCAGAAGTAAGCCTTGTTTAACTTGTCATCATTCTTTATCAAATGGTAGATGTGTAGATCTCAAAGTGCTTTACAGGCGATTAACACACCTTTTATGTTCACTTTACAGTTAGGCTGGTCTGGGGCGTGATCATGCATCATGGCTGCTGTTGCCTCCAGCTGACAACAGAGTGTGCTGTTACCCTGGGCATTGAGACTGTAGGCCTTAATGGCTGCACTGTTTGGTTTCGGTTTGCACTTCATCACTTCTGGATTACGACAGGAAGGAAGAGGGAGTTTAAATTGAGTCAAACAGGAGCATCAGATTCAGTCTCACTTGAAAATGTATTCTGTCTGTGACTTTCCAAACTTAACAAATACTGCTGGTGAGACACAAATGGGCGGAAGGCTTCAGTCTTGATGAACAGTGTCTTGGTAGTTTTTTTTTAGATTAGAGCCTTGTTCTGAAATAGTTTGAAGCTACTGGTCCATTCGATTGACCATTTGGGTGCCCTAGGTGTTGCCCCCCCCATAAACTTCAGTCACCCATATACGAGACTAGATATAGACTATGTGAATAGAACAATTGAAATTGAATCATACATTCCTATAAATATGTCATTTTATTATTATTGTTGTTCTTAATTTGTACTGGTGTGGGAGAAACAATGATGGAATGTAACTAAGTACTTTTACTCAATTACAATCAAATCTGAGGGACTACATTTCTTGAGTGTTGCAATTTTATGTTACTTTATACATCTACTCCATAAGATCTCATAGGTTAAATACTTTTTACTCCACTATTATTTTCTATCTATAGTAGCTAGTTACTTTACAAAGTAAGATTTCTGCATACAAAACACATTAGGAGTATAAACATAGTGCCCGGGACCTAAATATATGTAACATGATAACTACAAGGACATTTGACTCAAGTGTTGCAGCCTGTCTCACAAACGAACACACATATTAGACATGTATCAGAAGATTTTTTGATGCTGATATAGTTAGTTTCACACTGAATCTGCAGATCATCTGTCTGCTGTGTCATCCTATTATCAGGACCTTTACAGCCACCACTGGTATTAATTTCAACGACAGGATAAAACATGCCACAAGGTGCTGCGAGGAATATTGTTGTATGTCGTCCATTTTTTTTTTGTCTAACTCACTGTTATAAATATTTTCTGTGTCCTCTCAAAACCCTTCTGTTAATATCACATGTAACCATTCTTCTCAACAAGCAGTCAGTCAGCCTGGCTCCAGTCAGTCCGTCAATAGGACATCACACACCCATCCTCCACTAGGCACACACATTTGCATGCACCCACATCATTATCATAATGAGTACCGGGTAGCAAGGTAGGAACTGGCTAAACCATTACCATGTAAATCAATACAGAGGAACCATTATGTCATAGATAGCTCATACTGACCAATGATGATCTCACAGCACTTAGAGGCCTTCTCATTCATTTGAATGGGGAAATGTTTTGGTATGCAGCGGGAGGGTCTCCAGTTTCTCCTCAGGGACTGTACGAAAGTGACAGACAGCCGATTTCAAGACATCACGTCCGGACAAGCATCTGGTTCATTCAACTTCCGCAAATCAATACAGCCTCTCATTTAACAAGTCTGTCAATGGTCTCTGACACAATAAGTAAAAATTAAATTCATGATGTTAACAAAATTACTTCACAATTACTTTATGAGCATCCATAAAACTATATCTCTCATGAAAATGTACCAGAGCACCACTGCAAGCACTCATGATCTCATCCACGTCAACAGAGTTCTTCCAAAGTAATTTCCCCAAATTGTTAGCTGTAATGTCCGCTATCGAAAAACGCATTTGTCTCTTCTGTTGAGCCGAGACACTTGGGCCAAAAAGCCCTAAAGCTTATTGGAAAAGGTTTATATATCATTTCAGCTAAAATATTGGATAGACGTTACAATGTTTTCAACAATATTATTGCATTTATTGAGTCATAAGCTACCTATTTATATGCTCACTAGTATCCCGATGATGTTTTGCACATGTAATCAGAAACAATATATGGATATATGGATATGGATAAAATGTCTTTTAGCATTTTTCAATGTTAATGGAAGTTGTGATTATTCAGATACTGAGACATAGATCTGTGTACTGTTAAACTTTATTTGTGCTGTTTGAGAAAGCAGTCAAAAGTTAAAAGGATGGTACACATCGGTTATTAACAATGTAGAAAGGGGCGATAAAACAGAGATCATTATTGGCATTTCATCTGACTAATAATTCTAGAAATCTCTGTCTGTCATGTGTAGAAAGGGGTGTCCTTATTGCTTCACTTTCTTTTAACAATTGTATTTGTTTTTATTTATTTATATATTTTTTATATGACCCACATTTATAAGTATTGCACGTAATATTACTACTGTCTATTTTTGAATGACCTCTTGCTGCTGTAATGTAGCAAATGTCCGCACTGTGAACGAATAAATCTTATCTTATCTTATCCCTTGGGTACCAGACCCCCCGAAATGTCTGTGCACGGCCCTGATGTAGACATCAGTGTGGAAGAGAGGGGGCGCAGGGACTGATCCTCCTCCTCCAGCAGCAGCCTCGGACTCTCCCTCCCTCCCTCCCTCCCTCCCGGCTACGTCAGTAGCGGGGGTTGGTCGTGTCTTCCTCGGCGCTGCCTCTCTGTCTCTCGCAGTCTTCAGTGGGACACCCGGCGGAGCTGACGCTGCTTCCCTCCGCGCTGCGGCTCTGAACACACGTCGGGATTATTTCGACGCTAATTATTATTTTTTGGGGGATATAGTCTTGGTGGCGCGTAAACAATGTTGACCGGTGTAAGAAGCTCTGAAGCGGCGACAGGTGAGACACGTTTAAAACAGGTTTAAACACAAATGCAAAACCAGCTCTGTTTGTTGACTTTGTTGTAGCGACACCAGAACTCTTCCGCCGCGACGAGCGCAGAGAGGGACTATACTTTAACTCCCTGACTGAAATAGGTCTGTTTGTAACAGAAACAAACAATTCAACATGTCTGAAAGCCTTCGTTGTGCTTTTTATTGAACATCGTGTTTTTTCCCCCCTTACCGGGCTGATTTTAAACGTGAACTGGTTCCTGACCAGTCAACGCTACCAAAGCCAGAGCAGCCATGGCAGCGTTTCTCCTGTTTTCTTTTCCCTCTTCTCTGCAGCTACAGACAACACAGCTGCTGCCAGTGGCTTCATTGTGCAGTCAGGACAGAAGCTCACCAGAAGTTTACAACACTTCTTCTTTTTAATGTTTAACCTGCTCTCCTTATGCAGAATTACAATTACGCCACATACAGGCGAGGATGTGAACTCATAATTTCTTCCTTTAACTAAGTGTTTCACTGAAACAATAAAGTGTATTCTCGGTTTACATAAATTTAGGTTGTTAAGTAAAACTTGGGTTTATTAGTGTCCTTTCATCGTGAGGCTGTACTCAAAAGTTAGCTGGTCTACTGACAGCCCAGTGCTTTGTTAAAAAAAAGAAGAAAAAGCTGACGCATGCTTTCCTCCCCCTCTCTTTTTAATCTCCAGGTCCTCAGTGACTGCAGCCGACTGACTGTCCCCTGCAAACCCCCCCCACCACACCAGTATCAGTCTTTGAAGTGAGACCTGGAGTGTGAACCGCTCCCCAGCCAAGAAGACTCCACCCTGTCCCTCCTGCCACCTTCAAAACCTCTGACACTCAACTTCTCTGAGGGACAAGGACACACAGTCACAGAGAGGAGGACTGACGAAGACCAAGTGATTTTAAGGGACTAACCATCAACACATCTTTGGACGGATTATTGTACTTCACAGCAACTAAACATGGGGAACCAGTTAACAGAAATCGCCCCCAACACCACATTCCTCCCCAGCTTCCAGTCGCTGCATGTGGTGGTGATTGGTTTGGACTCTGCAGGGAAAACCTCCCTCCTCTACAGGCTCAAGCTGCAGGAGTTTGTTGAGACGATCCCCACCAAGGGCTTCAACATGGAGCGGATTAAGGTACCCATGGGAAGCGCCAAAAGCAACAGCACCACCTTCCAGGTGTGGGACGTTGGTGGACAAGAGAAACTGAGGCCCCTCTGGAAGTCGTACACCAGGAGGACTGAGGGGCTGGTATTCGTGGTGGATGCGGTCGAGGCTGAGCGCATGGAGGAGGCCAAAGTGGAGCTCCACAGGATTGCTCGTTCAGCGGAGAACCAGGGGGTGCCCGTACTGGTTCTGGCAAACAAACAGGATCTAGATGGAGCCATGTCAGCTTCAGAGGTGATTAATGTGACATTAGTACTTTGATATTGTTGTGTACAGTGGGTTCCAGCTTCTTTAATCTGAGGCTTCGGGTTAAGGGCTGTTGTTCCGACAAAACAAGCAATCTGTTCTTGTAGATGAAAGATCATTTTGAAATTGAACAATTCATTCCATGGGAGATAACAATTTTTATAATAAGACTGAAACCGTGATACAACACCCATAATCTTGTTTGGCGATACAATAGAACCATGATACCACAGCTGTACAAAACAAATTTTTCATCAACACGACAAAACATGTCATCAAATCACTAAATTCTATTCAGACCTAGGACAAGCTGTATTTTTTGTAAACACTACACATTAAATCTATTTTATAGTCACTGCATGTGTGACATGAATGTTTTGGTCCAATTATGATTGAGTGACCATGCCAGCAGTTTAATTAATTTAACTACTACTTATTTAATTACCTCAGGATAATCCCCCTGAAATTTCAGAACCAAGGGCACTTTCTAATCAGCAACAATATATATATATATATATATATATATATATATATATATATATATATAAAAAAACCTCCTAAACATATCCAGTTCACTTTCGTGGAAGACTAAAAAGCTGAAAATATTGGGAATTCTGTCAGTCGACTAAGTTTAAATTAATAGATGTAAAATATTTATTTTAGTCATTGGCAATCCAGAAAAAACACATCGAACTCAAATGAGCATGGGATTATGTTTTAATATATTTTGTTGGAAAACTACAAAACCGGATATTTTTTACGTAGCTGAGAGTCAGCAGCCAGTCCTTCAAACACACAGCTTATTTCTTCAATGGTACAGGGTTGTGAGGGTGAATGAAAGTTAGGTGGTAACAGTCTCCTGTGTCTTGTGTTTCAGGTAGAGAAGGTGCTGGCCCTCCATGAGCTGAGCTCGTCCACACTGCACCACACGCAGGGCTGCTCGGCACTGGATGGTCAGGGTCTGCAGCCTGGCCTCGAGAAACTCTATGAAATGATCCTGAAGAGGAAGAAGATGCTGCGGCACAGCAAGAAGAAGAGATGAGGGAGGGCGTGTGGAGTCCAGTGATATAGAGGTTACTTCCTGAGCCTCTGCTTGTCTGAGAAAATGCAGCTTCTGGGGGTGAAACCAAGGGAAGGCTGGCAGTCCTTCAGGAGAGTTGCATTGTTTCCAACCAATTTCACACTCTGAAGTCTGCACCCATTGTCAACACCTTCCTTCATCTGCTTGGACAGACCTGCTTCCTTTGGGATTGTTTGATGCTCTCAGGCACTTTTCCCCCTCCTCACCTCTCATCCGGAAATGAGCATGGTGGAGGCACACACAGCTCCAGAGGGAACAAAGGAGAGCAATCCAGTGCAATATATGATGAACACTAAGCCCACCATTGAAGGATATTTTTACCACTGTTTGTATAAACTTGTAGTTCCAACAGAAACCTGCAGGTGGTCTGAGCCTAGCTCCTGTTACTCCCACCACGTTTCAATGTTACTGTAAATCTTTATGTTGCATGATGTTCACCTGAATAACTTGCTCGGGAATAGTAAGCAACACTTTTGTAGATCAAAAGAGGGCTTGTAATTATTTTGGGTTGGCAACTGCCCACTGCTCATTTAGAAGTGCCGCCAGAGATATTTACAGACACACACTGCGGCTGCTGAATCCAGCCACACGACTTTTCCCACTTGCTTGTCACAGTTTCAGTGTGTTTCAGGGTTGAATGGATGAATGGTTGGTTGGTTAAGTTCAAACAAGAAATAGTTTTTACATTATGTACATATTGTTTTGTAAAATGTTAACAAACAAATAAATTATTGAGCAACTTTGGCATTATTTTGTGGAAACGTGTATCTTTGTATTAGGTGTCATATTCAGACCTAAGAGGCCAAAGAACAAGGTTTTGCAATTAAATTGGGGCCAGCAGCTTGAAAAGCTAAACGGGTAAAAATGACTTGTTTCTTAATACATCCGTATCTTTTTCTCCAAACTATCAGTGTAGGTGTAACCCTTGTCCACTGAAGATATGGGCAGCACACAAATGTCTCACAGGTGCAATGATTCATTCAGGGTTGATAGAACATATCTTTCAAAAAGAATATCATAGTTGTATACAGTAGATTTACCATTAAAAACTACATACATGAGAGACATTTTGACAACCTAAGTGTCAGTCCACACAACAACGATGGTCCATTGACAGCTGTGCTGTATTCAGAGCTTAACAAGATAAATGCTGATGACATACGGTTACATTACCTGTAATAAACACCACAGCTATGGCTCTGACACTCCACAGAGCTCTGCTGGACCGTAGCTTCTAATGGCTGTTCACTCAAGCTGTCAGCTCTACATCTCAGTGGTCAGTCAGGGTTCACTGACACCCACCATGTCACATAATAATAAATTATTTATATAGCACCTTTAAAAGTGCTTTGACTGGAAAACTATGTCACATACAAACGATCACATGAAAGCAGTAGAGGGAAAACAAAAATAAGTCTATAAAAAATGGTGTCAAGAAGTTATTTAGAAGAAGTCACTGAGCCTTATCTCCTCAGTTTGGTCGTTCCAAAGAAAGGGGAGGGGCCCTGATGGTGAAAGCATGGTCGCCTTTTGTTTTCAGCCTCGACAACCAGCAGTGCTCCACCTGAGGATCTGTAAATAGGCACATAAGGGGTCAACATTTCTGGCCCTGGCATGCCTTGAAGGTGATCAGTAAAATCTTAAAGACAATTCTGAAACGGACATGGATTAATGAGACAAGCATGGATAGGGGTGATGTGATGTCTGTAAAACCCTGTAAGAAGCCTAAGTGCTGTGTGCTGATCTAGTTGGAGTGGGAGAATGACTTATGGCTTGTGCCTGAGAGGAGGACGTTTAAAGAAAACAAGTATGCAGATTACTTTTTCCAAGTCTGGTTGGGAAAGTGTAGGTTTGATTTTGGAGATGGTTCTGATTTGCAGGAAGCAGGACTGGACTACCTCTTTAATTTGTGCTTCAAAGTTAAGTGTTGTGTTAAACAGTACTCAAGGTTTCTGGCAACAGGCTTCACATTGATCGACCAGGGACCAATGGCCATAAAAAAGACCCCTTTAATACCATGAACATGGCCAATGTAGTTTCTAGCAAATCAATCCTTCACAATAATACACTGTTCAACATCACTATAGCAAACATGCAATGATCCGCTGGTGAAAATAGGCCAAAACAAATACACAATGTCCTCCTGTATGAGGAACTGTTTGAGGACCATCGACCGGTGCTGATCCAACATTCACAGTATCCCTTCCTGTTTGGAAATTTGTCTCCAAAGTAAAAGCACAATGCTCTTTTTGTTGCTGCAATCCTTTTCATTGAGCGAAACTACATGGCTTTAATTCTAAAAGTTGTGAACATGGGTCTGAAGATTGTGTCACTTGCTCGCCTTATGGAAATAGCCGGCATGCCATCTATGAAAGAATAACACTAGTTAAGTAAATCAATCAAACTTATATACACTGCTCAAAACAATTAAGGGAACACTTAATCATCACAGTATAACACAAAGTCATTTAAACTTCAGGGATATCGATCTGTCCATTTAGGAAGCACAAGCTATTGTGAATCAATTTCACCTGCTGTGGTGCAAACAAAAGTGACTACAGGTGTAATGGAGAAGCAAAATCAAGACAACCCCCAAAAGGGAACAGTTTTGCATGTGCTGGCCACAGCTTTTACTTGGATTTTCTGGTGTGGATTTGAATCCAGCCCTCAATGGGTTGATGATTTTAGTTTCTGTCATTTTGTTCTCCACAAATTATACAATGTAAAGATTTTCATTTTCAATAATTCGTCCATCAAGATCTGATGTGGGATTTAAGTGTTCCCTTCATTTCTTTGAGCAGTGTATAAACCACACACATGAAAAGTAATAAAGCAAAGTCAGACTATTCAAAACAGGCACTGTTCTCATGAGAAAAATGACAAGAGGAAGATCATTTGCATTTTGAGAATAAAGTCTTAAAGAAAATGGTACTTTATTGATTCTTGTTGTTCTGGGTTTGTACCCTCATGGTTGAATGCACTTATTGTAAGTCGCTTTGGATAAAAGCTTCAGCTAAATGAAGTGTAATGTAAAAGTCAAAATGTCAAGAAAAAGTAAGTACTTGAAGATATATCAAACTAACATGAGTGCATATGACTGCCTCTACACAATCGGGTTTAGTAACAAGGAGATTGAGTTTGAGGAGATGGTTTTCAGGAGAAACTACTCAGACTTGGACGAGGTGCACCACAAACTAAAATACCTGCTAATGGACGAATGCAAAGGATATATATAAATTTGACTTTATTCTCAAAATGTTGTCGAATCTTACTCATTTTTATGCCTGACCCAAATTAAGCATTAAGAAATGCTTAATTTTTTGTCAATATCTCACTACGGAAAAAAAAAGATTTATTGTATTAACGTAGGACATCCATTAATTATTGAGGTGTTGCCCTCATTTAGTGGACCTCGTGAATTTAATTCTTAAAGATACATATCAGTGTAGTGAGTGAAACTCTGAAGCTTGTGCAGACGTGTTGACCTTGTGTTGCTGTATTCGTTGTCCTATGTGGATCAAACAGGTGTCATGTCAGTGTCCTCAGGCCAGATTTTCTTCATAAGATCTCCCACACACCTCTCTACTATTATTACTCATCTAACCTTCTGTGCCTCACCTTCTTTACTCTGCCATATAACAATATCAAGCGTTCAGACTCATATTACTGAACTGTTTCAGGTGGTTTTGCCCTGCAGAGTTCATTCAGCAGGAGATACAGATCAGCTTCCATGACGTCAGGAGCACTTCTCCTTTGTGTTGCTGATAGCAGGGATATATAAATCTGTTTAAGTCATTGGAGACACCAGATTTATTCCTATTTAAGGTGTTTATTTTCTCTGCTTTGATGCTGAAGTTAAGTGAACAATTCACAATATCTTAATTAATGTGCAATTTTACATCAAGACAATTGAAAGAGCTTTAAAAAATATAAATAATATATCAATTCCTGACTTGTTCTATTAACCTGTTCTATATAATGTCGATCAGCTAATATTCCTTCCTATAATATGTTTTTCATCTTCACCCTGGAACTTACAGTGACACTGCCTGACTTGGGACCTCCAACACTTTGGTTAAAACTTGATACTAGAAAACCAAATGTGTTTTTTTATTTATATATGTTCCAAGAAGTGCACTATTTCTTGCTGTTTGACTAACGTTTGCTTTAGAATAGTTTTTTTGGGGGAATTTACTGAACCCTTTTAAAGAATGAAGCTATAAATCTTTTGGATGTGAATTTAATGAAATAAGATAACAGGAAACTAGAGGCGAGGCTGATGTTCATCTGTCGGTTTCTGTTGGTTTCTTCTCTAAATCAGGCCTGTACTGTACATATTGCTGCACAGGGAATGAAGTTACCATTGTAAAATAAATACATTTGGTATGCATAACTGGGGTTGTCTCAGTGTTTGTGCCATAGCCGCTTAGGCCAACCTTACAGTTAGCTCTCAGCTCACTCCATAACAGAATTGTGAAAGTTGCTTGTTGGGTACCCAGACAGAAGCAGCGTTAACTTTTTCAAAAAGCAATTTTCCATGCAATTCATCCAGTTGTTTCAAACTGTAATAAGGCTGAGATTGGCCTTTTATATCACCGTCCTCAAGATTGGCTATTATGCACTACACTGCAGTTGTGAATATATGGTTCTGTGAATTTATTGTCTGTCTTGGCTTACAGCGGGCCCTTTGTTTTGAAGATGTTTTGACCCTCCCCACCTCTATTGGTCTATAAGTCACTGTTCAAACCCTCCCGTGCCCAGTTACTGCTCAGTCAATCCAATTATCCTGATTGGAGCCGCCCTCCTACTGTGATTCAGCTGTTGGAGCAATATGTAAGAAGCAGGATTAGTGAGTCAGCAGTATGGGGAGGAAACCCCACCACAAGGAGAGTCTTAAGACCAAGAGAGCCTTCTCATCCTGTTCTGCCATTAAATCTTTCTCTTTCTTTCTGTTGTGGTGTGTTCATCAGTCTGTTGGACATTTTTCTTTCCTCTTGGTCCTCTCTCTTTCATCTTGGCACTCGGCACCTAACTGTCTCTTTCCTCCACGCTGCTGTCAATGAAGCAGTTGTTCTCACCTCTGGCCTTTCATCTGTCAACCTTTAACTTTTTATTTCAAACTGAGGAGCCTTGCTCTGTCTGCCTCTGTGGTCATCTGCTTGTCTCAGGTTTATTTACCAGGCTGTCTCTCACCTCTGTTTTATCCACACTAATTAGTTTCTCTTTCAAACCAGTGCTTTAAAACTAAAACAATCTTCTTCCAGACTTATACACTGGCCATGTGTGTGCCGGTGTATAAGTCTGGAAGAAGATTGGAATTTCGCTTCATTTTTATTTGTACTAAAAGAACAACTTCTATCCTAGACTCCAACACACAAGTCAGAGCTTGTGCCACTAGGGCGGCTGTGGAACAGGAGGTAAAGCGGAGGAAGATCACGGGATTTTGTTTACAGTACCCCGACATCATAATAAGCGATTATCACCGTCTAAAAAACTAGTTTTGTTTATCTCACAGCCACAACTTGAACACAATCTCATTTTATACAGTGAATGATTTGATTAACCTCTACCACATGGTCTGTCGTCTCCTCCATGGTCAATATTAAAATGAATTTTATCGTTATGCCCTTTTCACTTCTACTACTGCTTGATCCTCCTCAGCAAAAATACTCAGAAGTGCCTGAACTTTGTTGTCGGCACATCTGTCATAGGCTTTCTTCTGTGACTCCATAATGTTGATACAAGAGAACAGTATATATTCAGAGTACTCAAACAACCACTTTATAAAGTACTACCCCCCACCCCTCCTCGTCCAGGGACTGTTTTTGGGGTAGAACTTTATTTAGACCCTGGTCCCTGCAGTGGAAATGCAAGGAGTTCCTGAAAGGGTCTTAGTTCAGAGGGAAGGTTTGGGGGATTGAAACGTGGCTTAATTGTGATTATTGTATCCCCCTCTCTTATTAACACAGAGATAAGTTGACTTGCTGCTTTCAGTTTCCTCTGCTCTCTGTCTGTCTACCTGAAGGCTATGTGTCCCTCCTCAGACCTGCACACAAATTGTAGGAATCTTTGTGGTTTTTGATGGGTATCTACATGTCTGCCAGTCAGGCCTCCATGGCTGAGGGGAGATGAGACATGCCTTCTACAATAGAACTGAGTTTACCTGGTGTTTTGTTTACGTTATTTTTTATAGGGTTACGTAACTAAAAGAACGCCAGAAACCTGCTAACCCTCCATGTAAGCACTGAAAACATATGTAATGCTATATGTAATTGTTATTTTGATTCTGATTGATTAGAAATTAGGTAGTGAAAGTTGAAAACATTTGAGTGTTTTATAGATACCTAGATCAGGAAACCGAGTGTTGCTCCCTCTGTAACTCATCACAATCACAGTCTGCTGAGTTACAGAGGGAGCAACACTCTCAGGGTTAGAACTGCTGTGAATTAGATGCATTTTGTAGGAGAATTGTTAACAACAAGGGTTCCTGATGTAATATGTCAAAATGTGCTTTCTCATTTCATCATTAACTGCAGGTTATTTTACTGTCTGCCGTCACGTTGTATGGAAACTGTTCCTCGAAAACACGGACAGAATTTATCCCTCTCTGTTTGATATCCTCTACACTGATTTGGGAGGATTATGGGGATTTGTTGGTTTGTATCTCTGTTTGACCAGATGACTAATCATCAAAGAAATTATTAACAAACATAAATCTTCACATTGTCCTTTTCTAATAAGGCACCACTTATACAGGCTTTATAAGCGATGATGAATGGAGATTCTTTGCTTATGCGTTGTATTTAGACGCCATTTGTAAAGCTACTTTCAGACATGAAATCCAGGAGAAGATGTTGAGTGAACACAGCAGGGGATCCCCCACTGGATTCACCATGAGCGAGTGTCAATGATGCTTCTAACACGTGACAGACACAAAAATGAAAAAAAAACAAAAAGAAAACAAATATGTCCCGGTGAAAAAGTGTTGTCAAACACGTAGAAAGATGTCAGGAGAGTTTGTGGTGATAAGAGCTGACGACAGTGTCGTGGTCCTGTAAACATGATCACGTGATCTAAGCAGAAGAGTTAATATGTCACTTCCTGCCTTTGCCGGCTGCTCCTCCTCTCACTTGAATAATGCAGAGGATCTGTTGTGAACGCGTCTGTGCAGAGAACCTCCTGCTGCATGTGTGAAAGGCAAACTGCGGGTAAACTCTGTATCCAATTCTTCCGGATGTTACCCGCAGGTCATGTCTGAACTAGGCTTAAGCACACTTTTGGGTTGCCAGGTTGTGGAAAATCCTCCCTCATCACAACACTTGTTGTCACTTCTTGACAAATTAGACATGGATGTAATAAATGTACGGACAGTAACACCAAACTCTGAGATGTAACAAAATTTAGTTATTCTTATTTCAGCACCGATTTTAGGTTGTATCTGTATGTAGAAGAACAACATGAAGACATCCCTTAGACATGTTGTGCATGTTTGGAAGAGTATTGTTATTAAAGTGTATTAATAGGTCTATGTGTGAGCAGTGGAATGTGTTCGTACAATACACACCCCTGCCCAACATCAATAAAATGACTAAACTGTGCCATCCTTCAACAATAAAAGCATATCAACAATAATACAATGACTATTATTTGAAGTGGGAGAGTAGTGTAAGGTCGACTTGTTTTAACCGTTGAAAAATTATTATTTCAGGGAAGGGTCTAATTGTTATGTGCTGGTATGTCAAGGACTTCAGCTATGTGCTGCTCTGACACACTTACAGATACTAATCAAATCACATTCCAGCTGTGAGGCATCTTGCTTATCTTACAAGGCCATTCATATACTGTTTGGTCTTAGCTTTATTTTCTCATTCATCACAGTGCCACATGGTTTAAACACATGGACACATGGCAAAGCCCCCTCTGCTGCTCTTTCTATTATCGCTGTAATGTTAAACATAAACCATTCTCTTGGCTCTAGTTTATTCTAAAGGGTTGGATTATGTGACTGCTTCCTTCTCACTCTCCCTAAAACAGAAGCATTTCAGTCTCATTTAAGGTTTTCTCAAGATATTTATTATTGCACTTTCAAAAAATCTAAGAGAAATGCAGCAGGAGAGGTGGAGACATGTTGATTTCTAGTGCCTAGTGTGAGTCGATCTTTAAAAACACAGGATCCTACATCTCCCACAATGCAGCCATTACAACCTTTTCTTTTCATTTCGATTTTTGTATGATTAAATAAATAAGACTCAACATTTTAATCAATGAGCTTTAGAAGTGTTGGTATGTGGATCCTGTTACATTGTAACAACACCAGGTAGCTGGTTCCCCCTTGATTCAAGTCTTTGTCCTAAGCTAAGCTAACTGTAGCCTTATAATAATCTGTGATAGGCCTTTAAGGTTGGGTAGCCTATTGTTTGGACGCTACATCTATACTTTTGAAATGGTACTGGTGCCTAAACAGTGCCAGAACCGATACTTTTATTTTTTCGAAATGACGGTAGACACCTCACGAAGTCCACACTAAAGCCACCACCAACACAGCTGTTGCTCTCGGGAACCTGTCGGAAGCCTTTCATGCTAAATGCAGCCACGATTTCCTCTTTCACTTTTCTCCAGAGGCCTCACACACATTTCTGACTCTTGATTATTACACACAGGAAACTGGAGGATAGAGTGATCCAGTATTAGAAAAATGTTGCCTGTACTTTGACAAAACTATTTGTCAGTAAACACCCCTCTTTGTTACATTCCAATGGGCCTGAGTCGGAGCATACATACCTGAAAATCCAGCTGTATCAGGTTAGTCAGGTAACAGTAAGCTGGTATGACAACTCTGCTCTCTGTAGTTCATTTCATTCTCTATTGTCTTTTACTCCACTGAGCTTCAAACAGTTGATACGTCACAGAAGGCAGAGGAGCTGGACTGACGTCAAAGGGTTGCTCCAGTGTCCCACCCACCTATCAGCTGAATGCAGGTGATAGAAACAGGGTCTTGTAGGTATACAGTGGCATCCCTCCAGGCACGAGAGTAGAACAAACAGTGCAGATCAGTGTGTTTTTAGTTTCAGTGTGGATTCAGGTTGGGCTGGCTGACCTGTTGTGTAGAGATTAAATATTTATGGTCATGGTAAAACACACTTAGATTCCAACACAGAAGAAATTCACATGTAACTTGGAGCTCAATCACTATTAGGGAAATTACTCTATCAGTTAATTCACAAAAAACACAATATGAACTTAGGAAGTGCTTGTATGTGTCACATGTGATCACAACATTTGTCGTCTTCTCAGAAAAAGAAAAAAAAACATCATGTCATTAAAATATGTGAATTAATAACATGAAGAAGCGAAACTGCCTGTTTCTGCGTCAGTACTGTGTTCCCCTTTTTTATTTTGTGCTAGGATAAACTATCAATGTATTTTTGTGAGATTACAAGGAGCTTGTATTTATACATGACTTCAAGAAACAATCTTTAAAAGTTTGATTTACAAAGTCAAAAATAATTAAATAATTCTGGTAATATAGTAAAATATGTATAATATCAATAAAGTGAAATGTAAATTTTGACTTTTATCTTGATCAAATCACTACAATTCCAAATAAAATGTTAAAAGGAGTATTTCTGTTATTCGGTTTTTCCTGTTTTTTCATTCTGCTTGATGATTGTCTGTTAACTGAAAATGGCACTGGTGGATTTTGAGCTTCTGCTTTGTCCTGTTGTAGAAACCAGCCTCTTTTAACTTTCACCTTCTTTCATGATTCCAGGACACTTCCATCTTGAACTTGCTAATATTTAGTGGATTCCATTCTTTCCTCGTGTATGTGCAGTATTTCCTGTGCCACTGGCTGCTAAACAACTCCAAAGCACAACAATCCACTCTCATGATTTTAATCAAAATTATTCTCCAAACGCACATTTGGGGATTGTAGATCTTGGACTTGGTGTGACTTACTGCCCAGCAGACCTGCAGCTTTTTGTACTTTTTAATCTTGTCTTGACATCCACAGGACCATTAACTGCTCACGTCCTTGTGCTTTATCGTTTGCAGCTCCTGGATTGCTGCTGTGGCCAAATTGAAGATCGTGATGGTGGATTGTGGTCATGGATCGTGACCGTGATGGTTTTTTCCCCTCTGTTATGGGGTAAAGGGTGGTTTTTTCTTACTCTTGTTGAGGACTGAGACAAACTGTGATTTGTGAATATGGGCTATGCAAATAAAAGAAATTTGATTTGACATTTCAGACAGCAGAAGTTTTTAGCTGGTTGTGGTTTGATACCATTTTATCATCTCCCCTGCTTGAAGGCCTCGCCTTTATCTTCACATACCCAGTCAGTTGCTGAGTGTAACTATAAGGTTTGAAGGATTTGTCAACAGATAACTGTTCCTGGACCTGCTTTGCAATTCCTCATTATTACATTTAAGACTAATAATTTACTCTTTTACACGGGCCACAATTCCTTTTGAAGTCTTTTTCAGTTTTTCAAGTTTGTTAAATAAAAAATAACAATGCATAAATATTTAAAGAAAGTCTTGCTGTATTTACATCTTGTCACCAAAATATATAACTTACCCACAGATGTGCAAATGTTTAAATACAACTTTACATGCAGAGGATGAAATCTCGTATATAAAGCTAACTGTAGGATGAGCCAGGAGAGAAGCGCTTGAACAACACAGTGCTGTGAGCAGGATTTGAACCTATGTGAGGACTCCTCCATTGATTTCATGTCCAAAATCAAAGTAGAGTCTCACATGCCTTTCAAGTATGATACTCCTACTGCAGTAAGTCTTTCCCCTTTGTGCCAGACTTTTTACTGATGAAACATTAAATAATTCACAGCTTTCAAACACGTTCTCTTTTAGAATTATTAAAATCTTATTTGTAGTCACTTGCTGAATTCAATCTTCTTCATGATAAATCTTTATGCTGTTATATTTATTTTTCTTAATTGACAGAGTTTATAGTAAAGAGTGTGAATTACATTGTTGGTACCTCTTTCACACCAAAATTAGCAGGTAAACGCAAGTTTGTTTAACGCTGCTAAACCTACTAAAGGCAATTGACTCCTTTCCTATGTTGCCAATGGAGGAGTTTGCCACTGGTTTTCTTTTCCCCCAGTGCATCATGTCGATGACCAATGTGCACCAAAAACTGAGTCACTCTTACTTTGCAGTCTTGCCAAAATAGCGCATTCATCTGGGTGTCTCATTTCCATGACTGCCATTAAAACCCTTGCACAGTGTCATTTGACCCGGGAATGATTACTCCCCATTGCAGACAAAAGCCTAATGTTACTGGGTGTTACTGGGTTTTTTGACCACTAGAAAAGGGACTTCACAGATCGACGTGGGCTACAGGGCAAATGTCCAATTCTTCTTACCACGGAGTTCATTCACTGCAGCCAAGTTTTTACAGATAACAGTGTGTTTGTGTTCGCCTGCAGCAGCAGCCTCTTCATCGCAGTCTCCTCTTCTCTCTTTTTCTTCAGTTTGTTCTGGTGTGAAAGGTTGTTTGTTCTTTAAAGGCTGCAGAACTATGGCTCATTGTCTCTGATCTGTACTAACCACCCCCACCTCCATAGCAAATAAATATCACACACATACACTCATACTTGAAGCCAGTTTGAATGCACAGTCTGGAACTTCTTATACCACATGTGCAAACCACAAACCTGAATAATCCTAACAAAAGTACACACTATAAAAATCATGTTACATCTCATATTGCTCATAAAATATCACATTGAATGATTATTAAAACATTTTCTTAGTCACAGTGATATTGTGAGAACTCGTCTCCTTTTGATAGCAGAATAATATCAGTTATGCTGGACATTTGTGCTTCACAGCGGCAGAGAGAAATTTGTGGTGTGGATGCACATCTCTACTTTATCAGCTCATTGGAGGAGATCTGGTGGCCTCTCCATCACCCTGCCTCCTCCCCTCTCTTTGCCCTCTGGGGGAGAAAACACAGGCACGCAATGATTACCTAACAGTGGAGAGGAGTACCAGGATATGGAGGACTGTGGGTTGATGTCCAGTTACTTCAGTTTAACCAGGGCTAGAACAGAAGACAACTGTGGTCTTCATATAACCCTGCTTTTTGGGGTGGAAGCAGTGGGGCAATAAGAATACCAAATAATGTCTAGACTTTGAAATAAAAATGTTTCTGCTCCTCTCTTCCTAAAGGTGTTACGGAAAGGGTACAGTCTTGGATCCAGATTGAGATAAAGGACAGAATAGAAAAAAGACTTTACAGATTTCTGTTTGACTCTGGGGACTGACAGGGGCCCTGTGGGTGCAGTAAGGGGATCAGACACATTTAAAGGGGTAAAGCAATTAAACATTTTCTATGTCATTAAAAGCACCTTAAAGTCCTGATGATGTCATTCATGTGCAGGATTAATTTGATTGTTCCTTGGCCGTCAGACTATAAGAAATTAAACTAGTTATTTAAGGTTACTGTTGCTGACTATGTTGCGCTAATGGCCAGCATCTCATCTTTATCTGAATTTAGAGCCAAAACAACGTCCTCACATAAGTGTTCACCTTTGGAAGAGCCATGCATGGCTGACAAGCACAGGAAACCCTCCATAATATGAAACTCAGCAGTGATCCCGTGCAGAAAAAGCACTAGTTTGTCTATATTATATGTCTTTAGTTCCATCACAGGTCAGACAGAAAAACTGGACATTTCTTGCAGTGTCCTTCAGGGATATGTCGGTATCTTGTTCCATATCACTAATCTGCTCTGGGAATTTTCTTTGACACAAATTCACACTTTTTACTTTGTCAGGTTCTAGCAGCTCCATTGTAGCAAACTGAGTGGCACTCAGAGGCCCCGTGCACACATTAAAGGGATAGTTCACCCAAAAATGAAAATTCACTCATTATCTACTCACCACTATACTGATGGAGGGGTGGGGGAAGTGTTTGAGTCCACAAAACACTTCTGGAGTTTCAGGGGTAAACAGTGTTGCAGCCAAATCCAATACAATTGAAGTACTTAAGCTGGCCAAATGTGATCGGATCTCTCAGATCAGAAATTGTACACATTAATAAATATCAGTCACCTAAATATGCCAGATTTCTGTGGTAATCCATCCATCAGATTTTGCGTAATCCTGATAAATAACAGACAAAACACAAAGTTAGACATAACCTCCTTGTCGAAGGTAACAAGGATTCTTATCTATAATGCTCCTTCTGAATGAGAATTCAGCTCCTCAGTTAAATAAAACTGCTTATTGGACACTTAACACCATTGGAGAGCATTAACTTGATGAAAGAGGATTTGTCTTTACAACTCATTCATCACAGCTGCATGTTCCAGCTGTGATGATGACGAGATTGAACTTTTTCATCACTGCGACACACTGACTCGTCAATTACTTCAACTACAAAATAATCATTTGTTAGTTTCTCTTGGAAACTACAACATTCTGCATCTAATTTTCTTTTCTTGTCAGTTGCCGTGATGTTTGACATGTGTCTCGTATGTTTCCTTCACACTGACCATGACCTGACAGGAGAAACCATCCTAAAAGTTTGTCTAACTTTTCTTTTATCACAAAAAAATGTTTGTCATAGACATTTTTGTGACTGAGTTGCTTATTTTGTAGTTTGCCTTCATGGGCTGCATTCTCCCTGGAGGTCAGAGGTTTCCAGCCCCTGTTTCAGGCTTATAATGCAACGAAATTAACCCATTAAGACCTAAGGCGTAGATTAAAATCTCACTTGAAAACCTCAGCATTAATTTAAAACAATGCCCCCTAAAAGCTTTAATTTGGCAGCCTCTGAAGCAGGTAGAGACATTGGATATCTTAAACATTCGGCTTAAACATTTGTCTTTCATTGAAAATCATTGCAGTTTCCCTACTTGGCAAAGATTTTAACACCAAGGCCAGCAAACATTGTTTGAATCTTCTGTTACTTTAATCGTTGTTTTCATCAATTACATGAACAGTTACATGTTTCGAAAATGATGACATTACATAACATTACATTTTTTTAGCTGAGGCTTTTATCCAAAGCGACTTCCAATAAGTGCATTCAACCATGAGGGTACAAACCCAGAACAACAAGAATTGAGTAAGTACAATTTGCTTCGTAAAAGCCAAACTCCAAAGTGCTACTTGTAAGTGCAATATATAAGTGCCACTAAATATGTATATATATATATATATAATTTTTTTTTTTTGTACCCAAGGTATAGATCGGATGAGATGTGTCTTCAGTCTGCGGTGGAAGATGTGTAGACTTTCTGCTGTCCTGATGTCAATGGGGAGCTCGTTCCACTATTTAGGAGCCAGGACAGCAAACAGTCATGATTTTGATGAGCGTTTAGCTCGCAGTGAGGGAGCAGCAAGCCGATTGGCAGATGCAGAGCGGAGTGGACGGGCCGGGGTGTAAGGTTCGACAATTTCACATCCATTCATCCATTCACAAAATCCAATACAGCCTGAATATCCATTAAAAGATTCAAACGTTACACTGTCTTGGTGTGGTCCATGCTAGTGAATTGTGATTTGTGAATAGGGCTGTACAAATTCAATTTGATTGATTGATAATTATTCTTGAATTTACAGAAACACACCAAGAAATATAAGAGTTTCTGGTCCAAAGCACTTCTGCTCTTCTCAATGTAGGACTTTATTTTTCTTTTCTCTCCTCACATCAGTGTGTGGGGCAGTGAGGAAGAGGAAAGTGAGACGGACAGTAGTAAGGAAGGAGTGGGTGGGTTGGAGAGGAAGTGTATTATGTAATTGAAAGAATGACTGATAGGATGGAGAAAGTGGTGTAATAAAGACAGAGAGCGAAAGACTTGGAATTGGTGCTGTATAATTGGTGTCAGTTTGAATGTGTGGGGCCTACTGTCTGCAGGAAAACATCTTCCCTCTGCAGAATCTTCAGGGAGTAGCAAGATGCTGGCTCATCACTGCTGCTGGAGCATTTGTCAGGGACAGATGTACAAGACCGAGTCTCAGTCATGTCAGCCTGCAAGTCATTTAAATCAAAACCATCATTTCTCAGGGATCTAGAGGATTAGTCTTTTAGCTAGACTGATTGTCTAATTTAGCCTGTGTATGTATTAAAAGCTCACCTCACTTTCTTATACAAAGGTTTGCAGGTTTGCGTAGGTTTTTTAAACGTGTGTAAACCTGCTAAAAACAGGCACTTAACTTCTTTCTCATTGCTACACTTACAAGTGTTTTTGAACTGTAAACTAAATTTTATGACTGTTCTTTGATATTAAAATATTTATGACCAAATAAATAAATATAATATTTGAATTGTATTAGTTTACCTTGTCTCATAACACCGTCTAGTGTTTCAAACCATCTTGGAGCTTACGAAGACTTAATCATTTGGGACATCACTGGTAACCCCCTGCCACCAGCTATTGCTCATGTGGACAGCTGGTAGCTGGAAAGCTGAGCTCATTTTCAAATGTATGCTAAAACTTAACCCCTAAACCTCCACATCTTCTACCATTCAGACACCTGTGCCAGGTGTCAGAGTTGCTTGAGACCACTTAAAAGAACGGTTCACCCAACGTTTACATCTGAAGATAAGTTTTCAATTCAATTCAATTTTATTTGTATAGCACCAAATCGAGATGGGGAGAGAGAGGAGAGGGAGAGCAGGAACACTTGTGCAGCATCAGGTATCAGCTCTGAGTAGTTATAATGAAAACAATAACAGTGTAAAGATGCTATTGATTATTAATGATAGCAGCAATAGCTCATATATTAATTAAGTAATAATAGGTGTTATTGATAATACTCCTACTACTACTACTACTACTACTACTACTAATAATAATAATAATAATTGTTATCCTGCAGCTCTGGAGTGGGAGATAAGTCCCTAATATCTTCAGTTGTATTGGATTTGGCTGCTACCTGGCTGCTACACTGTTTACCCCTGAAACTCCAGCAGTGTTTTGTGGACCCTAACACTCCACCCACCCCTCCATTGGCATAGGGGTGAGTAGATAATGAATGAATTATCATTTCCCGGTGAACTATTCCTTTAACTCCTCAGACACAGAAGCCCCGGCTGACTCGGCACCTGCTCCCTGTATTGGGGGGAGGGAGGGTCTTCATATAGCTGAATATGATGAACAGGGAGTGTACAGGACTGCCTCTTCCAGCAAATGGTAAAGTTAAACTACACTCATCTCTGTTTACCAGCTGTCTGGAAAAAGATGTTCAGAGTCAAATAAGCGCGCACACACACACACACACACACACAGAGTCTGTATTTCTCATGTGGGAAACAGATGTCGAGGCCTCTATGATGTAATGATGTGTGTTTTTGTGTGTACTTGATTGTTCTGCCAGACAGACTGATGATTTGTTGTTCTGCTGTTAGCCCTGTGGCAGTGTGTGCACTTGTACTTCATGAGGAACAGTTTGAGTAACACACTATATGAAGAGAAGATATTTTGTCTGATGATTTTCACTGGGAGATATTTGTTTTGTTTTTGTTGTTTTTTTCATTTTTGCTTCTGTCTCTGTGTTAGAGGCATCGTCAACCCCCCACTCAGAATCATCTGCTGTTCACACATTGAATTCTGCTGGATTTCTCCAGACTTTATACTAGGAGTTCAGGCGGAGAAAGTCTGCAAAGCATGTGGAGCGTCTCACTCGGACATTTGCGTTCACACATGCACCTCCGCTGGAGAAAATACGGACGAAATGCACGGAGGAACTGCACGTCTGAAAGCAGCTTTACAAATAAAAAGTATTTATACAGATGTTCTGTGTTGTTGTTTCTGTATAACTTTGCACTTCCTTCCCTTTATACACTCTTGTGGAAATGTGTGTGTGCATTCATCTGCTAGTTAGATCAAGTGGTAAATATGTCAGTGACAGTCTAGACTGCTTGGACAATCGAGGCTCATTATCCACTCTACTGATGTAGAAACCAGACCAATGCTGAGCCAACAGGAAAAAGCCATCCACCTCCTTCAGACACATTACATTTTAGCATGAGTGACTCTTCTTTACCTCTCATTTCAACATGCCACATACCCAAATACTGGAAGAGGTAGTGAGCAGCAAACACTACAGCCCTTAATTCAAAGTCATAATAAACCGAACATTCTTAATGACCAAAATGTTTATTTTGTATAAAAACAAGCAACTCATTATGGGATATGAAAAATAGAAGCAGTCGATGGTAGATGTAATGCAAAACGTGTTTACTTAGTAAAGCTAATAGCTGAATGATTAGGGCATACACTACATAAGTGTATATGTACTCTCCCACCCCCATCTCTCTCTCTTTCTACTCCCTCTTTGCCACCCACCTCCACTCATCCCCATTTTCTCTGCTCACCCAAACCGGTCGAGGCAGATGGCCGCCCACACTGAGTCTGGTTCTGCCAGAGGTTTCTCCCAGTTAATGAGGGAGTTTTTTCTCTCCACAATCGCCACACCGCTTGCTCTTTGTGGGAACTGTTGGGTTTTCTCTACAAACGTAAGGTCTCGACCTTATTATGTTATGATTTGGCTCTTAAATTAAACTGAACAGAATATCTTTTATTACAATCGATTCTTCATTTTGCCATGGACTTTTGTGTGAAGCCCTTTGTAACCTTGTTTAGATAAGTGCTATACAAATAAAGATATTATTATTATTATTATTGGCTTGCTAATTAGCGTTAGTGTACAATTAATTCAACACAATAACTGATAGTATCACTGATACTATTTACTATATATTTAGTGTTTGGGCAGATGTTAAAAGTTAAACAAATGTTGGGAGTACAGCAAATGCATATTCTATTATAATAAGATTATTTATAAAGTTATATTTTACAATTATATTGCTTTTATTAAAACTTTTATTTTATTATTAATTTTAACTATAAGTGTGATTTCGCTCGCACACACAGGAAACGCACACACACTGCACAAGCTTTTGCCCAAGGGCATGCGTGGGGTGCACGTTAGCATTGCTATATCCGCTAGCATTGCTACATCCACTACAAATATGAATGTCAGGGCTTCCGGACACTTGAATGACACCACAGGAGCAGTATGTAGGCATGTTATGTTTTTTTTCCCATTGTTTTATTACGTTTGAAAAATGTATCACCAGTACTTCAATTCAAATTTACTTCAAATTTTGGTTGCAACACTGTTTATTCCTGAGACTCCTAAAGTGTTTTGTGGAGTCAAACACTTCACCCAACCCTCCATCGGCATAGTGGTGAGTGGATAATGGGTGAATTTAAATTTTTCGGTGAACTATCCCTTTAAGCTCAAATGAAATGTGAGCTGGAGGAATAATGAATGAACAAATACTTTGGGCTCTAGACATGCAAGTGAACTAAATGTCCTTCTTTGACTGTTGCTGTGCAGATTCCACTGCATACTATTCTGGTGCTCCACTGAATGATTTATATCCACAGCCATCATGTCTCAGTGCATTATGTTGGACAGAAACTAAGCTACTGCTCAACTCTTTCTCTCATGCTTTGCACCAAGCGGCTATTTGCAACTGAAAAACATCATAATTTTAGCATTTCTGATGGACTGAACTGGAAACTGAAGAAGCCTCATACACTGCTGGATTAAGTCTTTAGATATAGGTTAGTATATCAGGGAAAATGCCATAGTGGCTAATAGTGCATCCTCTGGGAATCATGAATGTACATGATTTTTGTACACACGTTAAGATCAAGTGGATGTTTACCAACTTATGACATTTTCAAGGTCAGACGTTGTGGACACCACAAGACAGGGATGTTCATTTTAACATTTTTTGTGAACACGGTCAACAAGATCTTTTTTGAAGGCAGTTTATACCCAAAGATAATGCTGCACTGCTGCTTCAGTGTTTGTGTGTAGGAATATTTACACGTTTATTGTTCATGTGTGGGTTTGTAGATTATTACACCTCTGCTCCCACTTTTCTCTCTAGTGCTAAGTGGAGCTGTGTCACGTGGGAGGTGGATTCCCCGAGATTGCTCTTACCCGTGGAATCCTTTCAGCAAGACAGCCATTTGCAAAGCTGCTCGTGTGTGTGTGTGTGGGCGTGTGTTTGTACTCACAAGCACTGAAAATGCATTATACAGCATGTTGATGTGGCACAGCAATCACCCATCTGTGAGCTATTACAGATAATTGTAGGCATTGTATGAGGTTGCTCAACACCTCGTAAAATGTGTACATGTGCTCCTGCTGCGGAGGGGAGACAGACGGGCAGCAAAGACAAAGTGGGGGTGGGAAAGAAAAAAAGAAAGAAGACAGAAGAAAGAAAATTTGTATAATCAGGAAAACGTCTTGAGAGTATCACCAGTAAAAGTATTGATAGCATAGTAAAATGTTCCCACATAGTGTTTTAGTATCAATTAATTGATATTGCTGCTGCATTAAGGTATATGTTGCAATTTACTGCTGTAGATTGTTAAGGCTGGGTGCATTTGAACTACTTAATATGCTGTTAATCTACGGCAATTTATCATGGTCTATAAGATGATCATATGTTTGGTCCACGTGTCTCTGAAAAGTCAGAACAACAGAAACATTCACAACCACAATCGTCAAATTTAGATAACAGTGGATTTCACTACAGATGTATGAAAAACGAACAAGCACAATTGTCAAACCTTTGTCCTTGGTATTAACTGACATGCGGCTATACAATCTAATGTAATTAAATTGTAATTTTTTAGTATTTACTTGTTCTTTTATTAGTCTGTTGTTGTATATTGTTTGTATTCATGTTCGGCCTGTTTTTATTGTTGTGTATCTGTTTTTATTTTTATTATTTGTACATGTAAGGTGTCCTTGAGTGTCATGAAAGGCGCCCATAAATAAAATGTATTATTATTATTATTACTATAATTGTTTTAACATGAAGTGGATTTTATTCATTTACTCAGTGGAAACAGCTGAGGTGGATTAAATAGGAAATCAATATATGGCCACAAATAAATCAATATATGTTAAACACTAAATGCCACAACTCCAAAAGTACAAAAATATTATTGGATTCATAGCGTCTCCTGTGTGTCTGTGAATGCTGTGTGTTACTGGAGCCTCTTAGAGTATCTGACCTCACACACCTGACAAAGACAATACTACACATTACAGACAGTATGTGGGATAAATTAATCATGAATTACACATGTTGTCAGAGCTTTGTTTAACCTTGTTTTCCCTGTTTAGGAAGAATGGGAATCTGTAAACCTACTGTAGTATGGGAAGCAGCGACTGATCCAGAGATCATAAAATGCTACAGCTGCAGGGTTCCTGCTGGACTCAGACCAAAGTGTGACTATGCCAATGTGTCACTCTGCTCCACTCTGTCATTTTCTAGATTCAGCACTGAGACAACCAGTAGTTACATGGTGAAATATGATGACATTTCAAATCACAGAGCACAATGGAGTCTTTGTGAAGGATACTCGTGTTTTTTGTGGCCTCAACATGCTGCTATTTTAAACTGTGGCAGAGAAAAAGGGAAAAGGAAGGCAGCGTTCCAGAGGTCGGCGAGATTATGACTTTGTGACTGAATCGTTTGTTGCTTTGCAAAGTCATTATGAAGGTTATGTCATGTGACTGTTTTGGTTGAACGGTCCCATGAGATAAGTTTAATCCTGTGTCTATGTTAATAGTTCATTTATCTCTTGTTATAAAACCAATATCACAGTATCCTATTTTAACATCTAAATCTTGGTCTTTTCGCCTCCTGTAAAACTGTGTTTGATGACTTACTCTGCACTCACGTTTGTTTATATATTCTTCATCCAATCAGAAAGCTTTCTGGAATTATTAACTCCCTTCCTGTGACTATAAATTCTGCAAGTTAGCGACCGGCACACAGGGACTACGCTGTCAAATTCATTGGATAAGTCCACAGGCATACGGAAAAGGTTGTGAGGAAAATTCCTTGACAACAGAGAGGAGGCTGTCGTCACGACTTTCCCCGTTGGGTTGCTAGATACTGTCAACTCTGCTGTGGGGGCGGGATGCACATTCAGCACTATTGACTTGTGTGAATGCCTGTCAATAGCACAGACAATTCCCTCGATAGCTTTGTGTTTTTACAAGAAACACACAAATGTGCAGAATCAAACAGATCTCTTACATCTTCAAAGGATCTTTACCAGTTTTTCTCAAATACCCTCATTTTGATAAGATGCGTTTCTCTTAGTTTCTCCATGTGCCTAAAAACAGTTTGTTGAAACTGCAGTGCCCAAATCTTGAAATTTGTACTTCTCCTATCCTTTCAGTTCCTGCCTTCATATGTCTCCTGCTGCTTGATCATCTACGCCTGATTCCAATCAGCTCACCTGCCCCTGCTCTTCCCGTCAGATCAGCCCACTCTCCTGTTTTCCTTGCCAGACAGGTGTGTGCATTGTTTGTGCTCAATGACTTTGCCCTGCTTTCTGTTTGTTGGGATTTGCATTGTCGCTGCCTGTTTGGGATTATTACACTGATCTCTGGTCTCTCTGGGAGTTCTTAGTCTCTTGTCTTCAGCAGTTTTAGGAAATAACAGAACCTTTAAAAAACAACTATATATTTGTGAGGCTTAAGCTGCCTTCAGACATGCACTGAACTCTGAATATTCTGACTCAGTTGCTCCAGAAAGTCTCGTAAAATGTCCAGATAAAGTTTGAGTGAGCCCATGTGAGAATCGAGCTGGAAAATATCAGAGTGAGTGGACACATTGATGACATTTCTAACATGAAACAGACGCAAAATTGAAACAAAAGAATACTAATATCTCAGGATGAAACAGAGGAGCCATACACAGAGAAAGAGCAGTGGAAGATTTCAACATGGAAAAATCACCACAAGCTATACGCCACCCCTCACTGTCATTAAACTGTTTTAAAATCATAGCATCTTATGATATGCACCAGCACAGACCTGCAGTAAAAAGTGTTTCCATGGTGTATTTGTTATTTCACAGCAGAGACTGTCACTGTGTCTGTATCTTTCTGTTCTTGTCCGGCCTTGTTGTGTTACAGAGTCAGACCTGTCAACTCCTGCTTTGACTGGAGCACATCTTGTTTGTGGACACAGAGAGCCTGTTTCTAAATCAAACACTTAGTACGTACATGTACGGGGAAAAAGTCCTGCCTCGGTGGCACTGTTCACTTTTATTACCTTCATGTGAATCCTGCAAAGTCAACTTAATGTCAACATTGATCTTGTGCTTTGGCCGAATATGGACTGTGAAGAAGCTTATCGTTAAATTGCATTGGGCAAGAGACAGGGTACACTCTGGATGCCAGCCCATCACAGGGCTAAAATACAGAGGCAAACAATCATTCACACGCACATTCACACCTAGCGTCAATTTAGAGTCTTCACTGAACCTAACTACAATCTGCATGTCTTTGGACTGTGGGAGGAAGTCAGAATACCCAGAGACACCCAGACACGGGGAGAACATGCAAACACGCAGCTAGCCTGTTCACAAACGCGTATTAGAGGGAGGCAAGAGACAATGAACAGGTCCGTCTCTACAGGCTACAAACGAGAAGCAGCAAAGGCAAAAAGTAAGAGTTTAACTGTACAACAGCTGTTAGCAAAGACAACAGGATTATCCATGTTGCATTCACAGTAACAGAGGCTAATACCAGTTGTTTTCTTGCAGAAGGGGGTCATGTGGTAGGAGCCTGGCGAATTGAGACCAAAAAGACCCAATCAACAAGTTATTGTGAGTGTCTACATCATCATTTACAAAGATTTCTGTTTCTAGACTAAAAGGCTACACCAGAGTTTTCAAATGGGGCAAGCAGCGTTACCAAACCTATCAGTTTTTAGCAACTCTAAAACCTTGGAGTAGTGTGATGTGTTTGAAAATGGAAACATAGTGGATGTAGCCTCAGTGCTCTTCTTACTGTGGTCTACCCACTGTTGAAAGTGATCATCTGTGATACATTTAATGTCATTAATTTGGAACAGTTTGGGATGTGACAGAAGCAGGATTCAACTTTAATCTGCCTACATCTTGCAGTATTTGATTAAATTGTACTTTGAGTCTCTACCCATGTTTTTGTGCACAACACTACACATATAAATGTGGATACTTGGGGCAATATTTGGCAATGACACACTATGAAAAGGAAACATCACCTGATTCTGTAAATAAGATAGATAGATAGATAGATAGATAGATAGATAGATAGATAGATTATTATGAGGAGAGAATGAAAAAAGGCTCAACAGCAATATTCAATATGATCAATAATGCATTGTACCTCCACCTCCTAATTAATTTCTGTTTTCCTCCCCCTCCCCCCTCCTGTCCTGCACATGGAGGGAACCTCCTGCTGAGTCTGCACTTACTGCAGGAGATTAAAGTAAGTTTGGGGTGAAGTGTGTAAAATGCACTCAAACAAAAAAAAAGGCCAGCAATCAGTGAAAAAATTGTTTTCAGGTAAAGAGGTCATTAGGGTTAGCGTTCTAATGTGTTCCTCAGTCCTCCATCTTTCCATTCCCCTCCTCCCTGTTTTTCCTGACAGAATAGAGACTAAACAAATCCCATAAAGAGTGTGCTCTCTTCCACACAGTGTGGGTGGAGAGCAGAGAGCAGCAGAGGAGGTGTTACCTCCTGTTACCAGTGAGGGGCTGTAAAATTGTGGCATCAGGGTCCCTCATTTTGTGACCTGTGGGATTTAAAGGAATTATAGGGGGCAGACCAGTGTATGTCTGTTTACAGGAAAAGGATTAATGTTACGTTTTCATCGATTCAAGACAATGTTGGTGTGTGTCTGTGTCTGTGTTTGATTAAGAGTTTTCCTGAGGTCACAGGAATCTCTTTAGAGGATGAATCCAGCCAGCGAAAACCCTTTGTCTGCTGTGATGTTTGTGGGCCTTGTTGTCTGTCTGTAAGGAAACCACACTAATTACTTCCTCGGGGGACAGGACGTCACACTTAGCAGCAGCAAAGCACAAGAGTGTTTGTTTGAGAACAGACCCAGAACAATGAGCCTGTCCAGAGACTCTGTACAGAGATTCGCGGTGAGTCCTACAGAGGATCTCTGAGTAGGAGCTTTTACAAGGGGTCTACCAGAACACACAGCTGAGTTAAATGCCTGAAAATGGCTTTATTGACATCTGCTTGCATATTGATTTGCTTTGTCCACATTGATGCTGTATCAAACTCCAGTCTTCCAACTGCTACAATTCAGAGTTTTGGAAATGCTGCTAGTCCTGTTTAAGTTTGAAAACTCCAGGGTTGTGTTTTAATCTGGACGGACAAAAACTTATTTTCTTGACCACCCCCGTCATTGTGACGTTAGACACAAACAGAGTTGTGGCTCTTCCTCGCAGACCGGGACTGGTGACGGTTTGTTTGCTTATATAAAAAAAAAACACGGTGACATTCACTCACTCACTCACCTGCTTTACACCAAAATTATCGGGTTATTTAAATGTGGGTAAACCCACTAAATATAGACAACTGATTCCTTGCCCATTGCCAGTCGAGGACTTTGCCTTTCTGTCTTTTTCTCCTGGTGCGTCTTGCTCGATGAACACTGTCTCCCACACTGTCTTGCAAAATTAGCATGTTCGGCCAGGTGTCACATTTGCAATGCAATTGGGTGTTTTGACCAGTGGAAATGGTGCTTCACTCACTCACTCACTCACTCACTCACTCACTCACTCACTCACAGACATTCAGGATGTAGCGTTGGCCTGTGACCCATCCAGCTCTTCCACCTCTTGTAAACATACAATAATACCATGTGAATAATAAAGAAATGATTGTGAATATATGTTACACATACACATTACTGCTTTTAAATCGTGGTTCAGTACAGAGACGATATAATTAGCTTGGAAGCCTTCAGTGTGTCTCCTCTCAGTCTCCTTCCAGCGTCACGTCCTCCAGCGCAAGACAACGCAGCATTATGTTTGGACCGAGTGATGTGGTTCGGATTGAAGTCAAATATATGTTCATTGTCTTTTTAATTGCAAAACCTGCATGTGAAACAGAGTCTTGTGGTCCACTAGGGCTGGTTAAGCGTTGGACTTGATCTTGACTTGATCTTGATGTGGAGGGAAGTTCCCTCCACAAATCCAAGTGCACTAGTGATGGTTTGGGGTTTAGTGTAAAAATAAATCTCTGTGGCACCAGAAACCTCATGGAATCATTTTAAATCAAAACAACTGTTCAACCAGCCACTTGCTGCAGATGTGTGTTGTGATAATAGCAAGAATACGACTTTACAATAGGCCTACCTTTTACTGAAACAGCCTGTATGCTAAATGATGAGAATGAAAACATTAACCAGCTTGTCATATACTGTATAAACCCACAGTAGTACTTTAAGTGTCCAGGGAATTGATGGACAATGTGTCCTTTGGCTCATACACATTGCTTTGGACACCTTTAGTGATGCTCACAACTGACTTTTGTTTACAAGAATGTAAACAAAAGTCAGTTGTGAGTGCTTCCTTCTGGTGACATCTTAAGAGAGAATGGTCAGGGAGCAACATACAGTCTGTCATATTTCTCAGCCACGACACAGCAAACATGTACTGCTCTATATTTGCCTAATCTGACACAATGACCATTTAACACACAAATAAAAAATGTTGACGTATTTAAATGTATCTCCACTAGGAATCAATGGGCATGGGGCTGAAAGCCACACAGAATGAGGAATCAGAAAATAACTGAGGGACGGTTTGGTCTTAAAGTATCATTATGGCAGAGTTATCTGAGGGGTAAAAAAATAGAAAACAACCACAAACTACACTACAGTGTGAAACTGAATGAGTAACACAAGTACAAGAAATAAGCAAAAATCTGTTTGGGTCATGTTGAAGATGGACTGAAGTGCGACATGAGGCTTGTGTGTGTGTGTGTGTGTGTGTGTGTGTGTGTGTGTGTGTGTGTGTGTGTGAGAATACTTATACCTTTTAAGCATGGACCTTAAAAAGTGAGGACATTTTGACCAGTCCCCACTTTTTCAATGGACTGTTGGAGGGTTAAGACTTGGGTTTAGGATTAAGGTTAAGTTTAGGTTAGGGTTAGGCATGTGTATGTGTGCTGTGAGCTCATCTATTTATGTGCATTTTACATAAATACAAAGTTGTTTCATCTGCTGTGTACAGAGTACATATATTACATCATTCATGTGAAAGGTAAATTAGTGTACACACACACACAGGGCCACACGATTATCTGCTCAGTAGACAGAGTCTGTGCAACATATTTACTCAACTGAGACAGGCATGTGTAAAGAGAATATGGGAGCAGCTGTGAGCGAGGAGGCAGATCCTCAACTCCTGTCATGTCAGAGTGTCCCTGGGTAAGACCCTGAACCCCAAATTCTGTGCTGTGCTCTCAAGCTGTCGGCTTGTGGTTGGATCACAGGGTCAAAGACACACAACTTCCAGCTAAATCTACCTGCACAATCATAAAAAACACATCTCTGTCAGACGGTTTTAAGATGGATTGAAATATTGTTTATGCATGTTTAACTTAAATTATGGCTCAAAATTAGACAACTAAAGGACTTCATTATTATTATTTGAAATAAATGATCATTAATTGTTCCCATCTACTTCCTGGATTACAAACTAGGGCGAGAGTGAGGACAGATGCAACCCTTTTTGCATTTCTCTGTTACTCAGAAACCATTTAGAGAAGATGACCAAATTTTATATATATTCAACTTACATCTGTCTGTTAATTACCCACACCATAAATAAATGATTACATATGGCGTATCATTCACAATCTTTATTTGAATGGATTTGGTCGTATGTTGTAACTGACCCTGACCCATGGGGACAGTTGCAAAACAGATCTGAGATGGTTGGAACATGTTAGAAATACTACAAACTATCTAACTGTTGCTTTTTGTCTCAATAAGCATAATTAACTGAAAATATGTATGAATATTATTTTATATTTATACAGTTATTGAGTCTTGTTTGTTTATGCGTAAAACAGATGTCACAGATACTGTTCAGTCTCTATATTTCCGTCTAAGACAGGAAGAATGGAACAATATGGTTTAACAAACCTTTATGAAACATTTATTGCATAAAACTGCAACTTTTGAAAATGATTTTTGAAAATGATTTTTGAAAATGATTTTTAAAAGTTCACATTTGTTTTATGTGGTTTGGGGACAGTTGTTCCAACCACCCTATTAGCCATGACAAAACATTGTGTGCTGGACACGCTGACCTTGACACATCAACCACACTAACGTCAGTTAAAAGTCAACAAAACATTGATTCAAACTGAGCAGGTTTTGACTAATTTATATACAAGGTCAGAGCCATGTGACAAAAATAGTGCTCATGAAAAAAAATTACTTTCTTGCCTCAATAACAAGTTTTTTTGATATACTGTCTCCTTGATGGGGGGGAGAGTCTAACTGAGCATATGCAGTATGAGTGTCATCACTCTAGCATGTTTCGGATTGGAGTGGAAAGACTCAAAGTGCAATTGACCCCACTCTCCCTACCAAACTTTCCACCTCAGTACTTTGAGTTCACACTACTTCCTGCTTTGGCAATAAATGTTGGCACAAAAAATATTGTGCTGCTGAATCATTCAGTATGAATAATTCCAATGAAACTGGAAATACTTGAAAAAATCTCAAGAAACGTTAAAATAATCTCTAGCGATTTACTTTTAATTTTTGTGGTAGATTAGAGCCAAGACTCACCAACACGCACATTTTATACTTCAGGAAAAAAGCTGCTACAAGAAATTGTGACAGCTCAAATGGAGTATCTTATCTTCTCACTGACAGCAACTTTGCGACAAAAACACTTTATTATTCCAGGCTCATTAGAGCAGAAAAAACAGAGAGATCCAGAGATATGAGGGAGGGAGGGATGAAGGGTTGTGAGGTATGCAGACAAAAACACCAGCCGTGCTACATTCCCTGAATACCAGACACACTCCCTCCACCGCCTGCCTTCCACCTGCTGCTGCTCAGCAACAACTTCATACACTCAAGCTGCTCGAGTCTGCAGCGTTAGTTGCTCCATAAGTGTTTTGTTGACAGGATGCCTCCAACATCTTGTGGTGTTGAGTGCAAAACAATGAGTAACAAATTTTTCACGCCTGGTAAACATCCACAGTGAATCGGCTGAGCCCACTGGCTCCAAGAATAATCAGAGAGAACTGAAAAAATAGAGATATGAATCGCCACATCTTCAATCTTCCATCTTCCTCATTCTGCGAATGCACGGCATGTTTCTTTGAAAAACATACATGAACATTTGAGAACATACTGTCTGTTCATGATTAAATGTGAATGTCCATATGGTGAAATAAAACTAATCAAAATATCACAATGATCTGATAGCGATTTAGACCGCAGTGGCTGCAGTTTATCTGAGGACTTGTTCAACTTGGTCCATAGACTGAAGGCCAACTGCCCCACCCCCACTGGCTGCAACAGAGCACTCTTGATCCAGAGGTTTTAGCTAATTATAGACCCATATCAAACCTGCCCTTCATTTCCGAAATCCTAGAAAAAGCTGTTGCTAACCAGCTGTGTCTGTTGGAAAACTTTCAGTCAGGATTTAGAATCCATCACAGCACAGAAACAGCACTTTTAAAAGTTACTAATGACCTTTTCCTGGCCTCAGATAATGGACTTGTCTCTATACTCGTACTTTTGGATCTTAGTGCAGCATTTGACACAATAGATCACAAGATTCTGTTACAGAGACTGGAACAACATGTAGGGATTAAAGGAACGACATTAGACTGGTTTAAATCATATTTATCACATAGATTTCACTTAATCAAATTTTATTTGTATAGCCCTATATTCACAAATCACTATTTGTCTCATAGGGCTTTAACAAGGTGTGACATCCTCTGCCCTTAACCCTCAACAAGAGAAAGGAAAAACTACTAAAAAATAAACCCTTTTAACAGGGTAAAAAGAACGTAGAAACCTCAGAGAGAGCCACATGTGAGGGATCCCTCTCCCAGGACGGACAGAAGTGCAATAGATGTCAAGTGTAAAGGAGAACATCAGAAAGATAAGGGTATTTGCAGCATTGTTTAGAATAAACAGTTTGTAGCATAATGGAAGGTCAATGAATTGATGGATTATTGTCAGTAATGACAATAATCGGAGAAATATTGTATATCAAGCAGTCTTGTTGTAATCATAGTCCATGGTCAGGAGCCACCACGATCAGGATCCACCATCAAGATCGGATGCCGTCATTGTCCACTGCCGCCATCAGGATCCACCATCAGCTGCCACCTCGATCGTGGTCCACCACCATTTATCAGATGCCAACACGATATAGGATCCGCCATTATTATCACAATCAGCCAGCACGATACAGAATCCGCCATACTGGATCCACCATTACGATCTCTGATACGCGATTCACAGATTATAATCCACGATGTGGCCGCAGCCGCAGCCGCGGCCCTGGATCTGCGGACGATAAGGCAAAGGGACTCTGGAGAAGAAGTCAAGTCAGTAACATGTATTGATGAGATATTAATTTCTTTGATGTGATAAGGATGAGAAGAGGAAGGAGAAGCTGGGAAGAGAAGCTCCATGTGTCATGTGTCCCCCAACATTCTAGACCTATAGCAGCATAACTAAGAGCAGGTCTAAGACAAGCCTGGACCGGCTCTAACTATAAGCTTTATCGTAAAGCAGTGGTCGCCAACCCGTCGATCTCGCAGTCTCACTGTCGATCTCCGAACTCTCTGAACTCACTGTCTGTCGTCGCGCCGCAGATCAGCTGTGTGTCGGTTGTCTGTTGTTCACACGGCAGAGTGTCCGCTGCTGGTGGCGGAGCTGCTGGTTTATCTACTGCTTTGCCTTCGAAACAAGTTGATTCATGTACTAAACTAAACACCAGGACTCTACGGTCTGAAGACGCGCACCTCCCGGTCTGTCAATGACAATCAAAGCCCCGTTAGAACAAATGAGTGGATTCAGAAAGTGAAACGCTGGAGTGCTTTTACTTTGAAACGGGTTCGGAAAGTGTTGTAAATACAATTGAGTCATAGACAGATAAACATTGTGGTTCACAGCAGAATAAACAGAGAAAATGATATTTCACATGAGTTTAATGTTTATCTGTTGAAATTATGTCGTGTCTGTATGCGTTTCAAAATAAAAACACTCCAGCGTTTCTGTTGATGGAATCCATTCTTTTGTTTAAAAAGGAGATTTTATTGTGAAATACTTACAGGAGCAACAAGTAAGCCTGAATTCTGGGAGCGCCGTGCTCTAGTGGGTTGATAAGGTACTATCAGCTCTTTGAGGTATAATGGTGCCATATTATTAAGGGCCTTGAAGGTGAGGAGGAGAATTTTAAATTCTATTCTAGATTTAACCGGAAGCCAGTGTAGCGAAGCTAATACAGGAGAAATGTGCTCTCTTTTATTGGTTCTTGTCTGATAATAAGGAATTACAATAATCAAGTCTGGATGTAACAAAGGCGTGGACTAGTTTTTCTGCATCTTTTTGAGAAAGGACATGTCTGAGTTTTAAGATGTTACGCAAGTGAAAGAAGGCGGTCCTAGAAATTAGTTTTAAGTGAGAATTAAAGGATAAATCAGGATCGAAGATCACTCCCAAGTTCCTGACTGTTTCATTGGAAGCAAGGGCAATGTCGTCTAGCGCAGCTATATCATTAGATAATGTATCTCTAAGGTGTTTAAGGCCAAGTATTAGAACCTCTGTTTGATCTGAGTTTAATAAGAGAAAATTGCAGATCATCCAGGTTTTGATGTCCTTGAGACATGCTTGGAGTTTAGTTAATTGATTACATTGTTCAGGTTTGATTGACAAGTATAACTGGGTGTCATCCGCTTAGTGGAAATTTACCGAGTGTGTCCTGATACTGTTTCCTAGTGGAAGCATAGAGCCCTGTGGAACACCGTGGTTAACTTAGGTGCGCACAGATGACTCATCATTAATTTGCACGAATAGGAGTTAAACCAGTTTAGGGCGGTTCCTTTAATGATAATTCACTTCTCACACTTCTGACAGTCTCTGTAATAAAATTTGATGGTCAATAGTGTTGAATGCTGCACTAAGATCTAACAGAACGAGGACAGACACAAATCCCTGATCTGAAGCTATTAGAAGGTCATTAGTGACTTTTGCCAAGGCTGTCTCCGTGCTGTGATTGGCTCTAAAACCTGACTGAAAGTCTTCATATAAATTACTTTCCTGGAGAAACTCACACAGCTGATTGGCTACAACCTTTTCAAGGATTTTAGACAGGAATTGGAGGTTGGATATCGGTCTGTAGTTGGCTAAAACCTCCGGGACTAGGGTGGATCTTTTGAGAAGGGGTTTGATTACAGCTGGTTTAAAGGACTGTGGTACATATCCTGATGATAATGAGAGATTGTGTTCAGTAATGTACTATCAATTAGGGGCAGAATTTCTTTAACTAATTTTGTAAGAATGGGATCTAAGATACAAGTTGTGGGTTTAGAAGATTTAAATTTGGTAATGTTAACAATGACACCTACAAGTTAGTCATGGAGTTCCACAAGGTTCTGACATCATCAGAAAGCACCATGTACACTTCAATTGTTACGCAGACGACACCCAGCTGTACATATCTCTGAAGCCTGATGAATCTAATCACTTAGTCCAACTTCTTACTTCTAAATTCAGACAAAACTGAGGTCATTGTAATTGGCCCCAAAGATCTCAGAGAAACACTGTCTGACCAGATAGTCACCTTGGATTGTATTAGTTTGGCCCCCAGCTCTACTGTGAAGAACCTCAGAGCTATGTTTGACCAGGACAAGTCTTTAGACCCACATATAAATCAAGTCTATAGGACAGCTGTCTTCCACCTGCGCAATATAATAAAAATTAGGAACATCCTGTCTCAGAAGGATGCTGAGAAACTAGTCCATGCATCTGTTACCTCTAGACTGGATTACTGTAATTCTTTATTATCAGGATGTCCCAGTAAGTCTGTGAAAAGTCCAAAATGCTGCATCATGACTGCTGACAGGAACTAGAAGGAGAGATGATATTACTCCTGTCTTAGCTTCTCTGCTTCTCGGCTCCCTGTAAAATTCAGAATAGAATTCAAGATCCTGCTCCTTCACATATAAAGCCCTTAACAATCAATAATCTGTATATAATGAGAGGTAGAGCCTTCAGCTAACAGGCCCCTCTCCTGTGGAACCAGCTCCCACTCTGGGTTCAGGAGGCAGACACCATCTCTACATTTAAGGTTAAACTTAAAACGTTCCTTTTTGATAAAGGCTATAGTTAGGGTTAGCACTTCTCCACTGCTCTCTGTCTCTCTGCCTCCACATTCATTTATTTACATGTCACTAACTATGTGTCTTTTTCCTCCCATAGTCTCTCTCTTTGTCTCTCTCTTTGCAGGTATCTCCGACTCCAGAGCTGCAGGATAACAACTATTATTATTATTATTATTACTATTATAATTATCAATAATACCTATTATTACTTAATTACTAAATTAACTGTTGCTGCTATCATTAATAATAAATATAATCTTTACACTGTTATTATTTTCATTATAACTAATCAGAGCTGATGCTGCGCAAGTGTTCCTGGTTTCCCTCTCCTCTACTTCACTTTTGGGAGCTGGGGACCATCTGTATATACACTCATTGGTTTAACCAGTCAGGAGATGGAGGGGCTGATATTTGAGTCCCAGTGAAAGTCAGCTTTTAGTCATTTCTTGTTCCGGTAACTGGGTACTCTGGCTATCTCCCACAGTCCAAAGACATGCAGATTGGGGTTGGGAACAATCATGAGGTTTCTGACACGCAACTGATGCACGAAGAAAAAGGCAGATGAAGATTTTAACTTGGAAGGAAAACGAGATTCAAGAGCTTTTTATGGGCCATTGCCGTTGTCGATTTGAAAAACAAAAGAACACATTATTTCCATAGTGGATGCAGTGAAATAGATATTGTAAAAAGATATTTTTCTGTTTTTGTGATCACGTCTGACCCAGACAATGTCCTGCTCTGTTCTATATGTCAAAGGCAAACTTATGTCTGAAAACAGATTAAATGATAGCCCTGCGATACACTGGTGAGCTGTCCAGGGTGAACCCTTCGGCTTGTACAATTTAAGCTGGTTCATGCCCTCCTGCGACCCTTACAGGATAAGTGGTAGAAATACTGGATGAATGGATGACTTAAAATGATAATTTTTACATTTGACTGTGCATAGATGAAACAAGAGTGGTACATTTTGTTACCCAGTGAGCTTTACAGATATTTTAACCATGTTCACATGCTGAATCTTAAACTTCTCTCATTAGGTACAGTTGAATTAAGTCAATTTATGCAAATGAGACTCAGCTGGATTTAGTGCTACACACAACTGACTGACATACAACTCTACATCTGTAATCTCACACCTGATCTTCCAAAACATGTATCACTGAGCTTATTCATCTGCATTAGACACTGACACACACTTATAAAGACTGTGGTTTTATCTCTGCACGTTGTCTCATCTCATCAAGACTGGAGCTTTTTGTTCTGCTCAGTCCGTCTGACTCACGGACAAACAGACCTGCTGTCTTCACCACACACACACACACACACACACACACACACACACACACACACACACACACACACACACACACACACACACACACACACACAGTTCTTTCAACCACCCCAACTCCAAAAGCTATTGATGTTAGACAGCCGTGTGACTTCCAGAATCTGCACTCCTTTTCTCACCACACCAATGTCTCTACGTGTGTAAGGCTGCAGTTGCACAAAAGAACCACACACACTAATAACATGATTACAGGGATCTGGGAACATAAATAGTCCTGACTCTAGAGACTCTGGCAGGCTACACTAGAGGACAATGGAGCTTATGTGTGTAGATCTGAGTGCTGGTCGTCAATATTTGTGGTTTCACCTCCTCTTCTTGGGCGTCTTCTGCTCCAGGTGTTTCAAACAAAGAGCGCTCTGTAGAGTAGAGCATTAGGTCTGAGCAAGAAATCATAAGAAGCAGAGGGAGAGATAAAGAAGGAGACTGATATATTGCAAGTCAAGTCAATTTTATTTCTATAGTGTCAAATCATAACAGAGGTCATGTTCGGGCAGGTCAAGACTACACCAACATTCATACCAGGAGCAAGCACTTAGTGGCTCTTAGTGGCAGCAGGAGGTTTGCAATCACAGATCCAAACTCTGCAGCTCCAGAGACGAGACATACCTGCAGAGAGCAACAGGTAGAGAGAGAGGGACAAAAGAGAGAAGAACACAGCCTGGATGCTCATGTGCTTGAGGTAGCAAAGGAAGCGATAGAGATGCAGTGGTTTTCAGAAAGTTTGATATTATTCGCTGACACAAAGCAATGGTGGGCTAGGAAGGGTATTTAGGCATCAATCAAATTTGTATAGCCCATATTCACAAATTACAATTTGTCTCATAGGGCTTAACAAGGTGCGACATCCTCTGCCCTTAACCCTCAACAAGAGTAAGGTAAAACTACCAAGTTTAATGACAGCAAATGCTAAATTCCAGAACAATTATTGTGTTGGGAAGGTAAATGTGCTGATGGTTTCAAAACTAGTTTGCTTATTTTATTTTCCCACTCGAGACTCGTGTTCAGACATGAACAATTGGGTCCAGACTTTCTCCGATGTTCGCCTATATTCATGAACAACGCATATATTCAAAAGATGAACATTGAAACTGTGGTGAAAGATTGTTTTGACTGTCTATTCTGCTGTGAACTGTGCGTGGTACGCAGAAAAAATAGGCGAGACCTTGAATCTCTAGAAGAGCAGCACGGCTCCGTGTTCCGCAGCCAGTTTAGACCGGGCGTAACATTATGTGTTTACAGGCACATAAGGAAGGTCTGTGAATAAATATATTATACCTTTCTCTGGAAGAAAATAATGACTAACTGTCGGCCCTTTTTCTCCCTCTGAGCTTTCTGTTGCCTCGGTTTTTGTTTTTGCTACTTCTTCAACGACGACATGTCAAATGTACTCACAGTTCAGCTTCTGTTCTGCTTTTAGCGCGCCAACTGGAAAGCAAGCAACATGATTCTATGTATTGACGCAAGAATGAACATAATTTTGTTTATTTCATTTATAAATTTTTAATTGATAAATTTATCATTTATATTACATTAACTAACTAACTAACTAACTAACTAACTTACTACTACTACTACTACTACTACTACTACTAATAATAATAATAATAATTGTGTTTTCTGAGGGCCCCCTGTTTGTGCTGGGCCCTTGGAATCGTCCTAACCTACAACATACAGCTGCCACTGATGATATTTGTAACTCCTCAACATGGAAAGTACAAGTACTGTGACTGGTCAGCACAGATTGCTTGTATTTTGCAAGTTTGTGATTCCAGTGGAGATTGTCTCCCAAATTAGCAAAGTGAATTTATTTTAGGATGTGTGGATGAACTTTGCTGTGCCACTGGGTCTATAGTGTGGCTGTGTGGGTCATTTGATCTCCTCCCCCACACAAACACAAAGGCAAACGCAGAGTTAATGCTACCTATTGAATATTCCAGTGACCTATTGTGTGCTTTTTGTTATAGTGACTTCACAAAGGCTCATTTTCATTTAGAGTTATGCAGCCTGTGACAGCTGATGGAAGGTTCATTCTCAGATTCTAGCCAGTGAACATTTATACCATACTGAGTTACAATAGAGAAGTGGGGCTGTGGCTGAGGGGGGAGAGTGGTCCTCCTCTAACCAGAAAGTCGGCAGCTCAATCCCAGTCTTCCCCATCTGCATCCTGAAGTGTCTTTGGTCAAGACACTGAACTGCCCCTCATAGCCTATAGCTGCCCATAGATGCACTGTATGAATGTGTGAATGGGTGAATGGCAGCAAACTGTACTGTAAAGTACTTTAAGTGGTCATCAAGACCAATAAAGCTATATATAAATACAGACCATTTACCATATACAGATTACAATACTATGCAGTGATCAATGTGCAATGAGGAAAGGTTGGGTTGCTTTTAGCTCCAAACAGGAGCACAGATAATGAAGTTTTAATGCATATTTTCTTGGCAAGTTCTTCTCTCTGTGCAAGAAAATAAGTGCGGGGGAGGGAGAGTTGTAATTAGGAGAAGAGTCAGATGCCAAAAATAGCCAATACAGCAATTAGGAAGAGGAAACGTTAAGAGGGGGAGGAGGTGAGTGGGAAGCAGGGAGAGAGAGAGAGAACAGGGAGGGAAAAGAAGTGAAACACACATTACAGCAGATCCAGTGATACAAGGAGAGAGGATGCGGGGGAAGGGAGAAAACAAGTGCAGAGAGTGAGGGAAGGAAAACAGCAAAGGGACGGGGAGGAGAAGAGGCAGAGATGATATAAAGCTGAAGGACAGAAGGGAGGTGAAGAGAGGGAGGTGTGGAGGGAAGTGTGAGCCTGTTTTGGATGTGGTATAAACAGTGGAGCATGGAGAGGAGGAGCGTTCCACTGACCTGTGGCTGCGCCCACACTGATACTTATATATATTTAAGAACGACAACAATCTCAGTTCAAGATTAGCATTTTAGTTTCATATTATTAGTCCATACTAACACAACTGAAGTATATCACATGGACAGTGGTCATGTGTGTGCCGCTGTAAACAGGAAGCAGGTTTATCTGATCTACGTCACAGTTGGTTGCTTATGATCGTGGAACAGCAACGGTGAAAAGAGCAGGGATTTCTCAGACGGACGACAAGGTGGAAATGTTAATGTCGAGTCGTGACTGAACCAATGAAGAAATGACGTGGGTGTGTCTGTCTGTCCAGACTAAAATACAACCCAGTTTCCAAAAGTCTCAGTTTTAGGTGCTTGGAAACTCTGGAGTTGTGTGTGGGTCATAGACAGAGTTGTGAATGGCATCAGTAGAAAAAATAGTAAAAGAGATTTGTGTTTTGAAACTAAAATATATTGGTGTGGATGTAGCCCATATTAGAAAAGTCCAGACAGAAAAATCAGATTGGACAAATATCCGTGGTGATTAGAATGTCAAGCTGCATTTGAAAATATTAGAGCAGTATAACCTACTGGTGAAGGTTTCACTCTGAAGTTGAACATGTTAGTCTCTATGAGACTAATGTTAGGGATGTACCTCATGTGGCGCAGTCCATGGTTAACACTAGCACAGAGTTTTCTTTTTATTAACAGATATAATCACCAAATATTTCCAGATACTGAGGAGAAAACTAAACTTGGAAACTTTTTACAGTCCTAGAAAAGACAGGAAATGCTAAAATGCTTTGTAAAATAAGGTCTTGCAGTTTTTAGAATTTATGGTAAGGTTATTATATATGGTGAGGTTATATGGCCAAAAATCATATCAAGATCAAAAAGTTCAAATCAGTTGATCCCAATAATTATCATTAAAAATGTTTAATTATTATAAGTTTAAAGATTGATTTTAACTCCTTAGTGATGGTTGTGGTTTTTACACTTTTCTCATGGGGAGAGATGACAAACACTTGAGCAAAACATTTTTTAATTCTGAGGTAGATCGATGTAGTGCTGCAACCCCAGATAGGGGTGGAGGATGTTATTCTGCACTGAGAACTTGAAAAAAGGGAATACTGAAGAAGCGGATCCTTTGGCAGGAGCAAGTGAAAAAATTGGCATTTTATAACAAAAATGTACTACAACAGAAAGACTAAATGAATCCCAGGAAATCCAACAAAACTAAATCATACTAGGAACAAAACTAGAAAAATCTGCAGCCTCACAGCAAGCTGCCACCTCCTCTCTCCCCCTTTCACTACTGACATTTACCCACAGCCTCATCTGCCTGGAACCTATCACCTGCCCTGGTAAGTATAGAATGAGCTACAGAAAGAAACCACAATCAACACTACTAACACAAGACCAAGCTAGGACTCTGGGCTACTGCTGACCTCACAATTCGGTCTATCTGCAAAAATAAAGAAGATAAATGCAACAACCTGACTGAAATGTAATCCAACGCAGCACACTCCTCCTATTCTCTGTCGACTTGAGTCTGCCCGGCCCCTCCTTTCCCTGAGACCTGATCATGCAAACCTGTTCTCACTCTCCCTGATCAACCTGCTGATCTGACCCCGCACCCCAAACAAAAACCAAACAGGAGATATACTGTACAACACATACTTGCTGTAAAACAATACAACACACAACTCAGAGAAGACTATTTACATAATCTGATTGATAGTCAAAATTCAAATAATAATCAAATGACCAAAACCTTTTAATGTAGGGAGACAGGGCCTAGTGAGGCCCTATTCAGGGCCTAGTACTAGGCCTAGTCAGGGCCTAGTATATATATATATATATTGCATTCCCATTGTCCCAGGACGTACATGTGGGTGTTGTTGAGGCTACAGCAATACCTATTGTGTGGATGTGACTGTGGCTGCAGCTGTGACCATTATTGCTACTCATAACACCTTGTAACCTTGGCTAAGAAAGCACAGAGAGGCTAGACACACCAGCCATGACTAGTTTAAATGTAAACACATGCAACACTCGCTGCATGAAAAAAAATAGTTTATGTAACATTTCCACTCTGTTACAGAAGAGTTATCTCAACTATGACAGAGGGGGAGGCAAGAGGAGGGAGAAGTGAATGTCCTATATCATATCATTGCACATCAACCAAGCAAGCATAATCTCTAGAGTACTGTGTGTGTGGCCTGTATTGAGCTCATTCTTACCTTCATCCCTGACACACATGCTTAAAATAGCTGCCATTCCCTGCAGTGTTTAGTTTGGGGTGGGGAAGTCACCCTGTGATTAGACCACACCGAGGCTCCACTGCAGCAGGATAATAGCTGGGTGGAATCGGAGAGTGTGTTTGTGCGCCTCTGTGCATATTTCATCCCCCTGCCGTTAGACCTGCTGGCAGAGCAGATTACATTAGGGTAGCCTGAGGGAAAGTGAAACCAAGGTGTACAGATAGATGTAGTCGAGATACAGAGATAAAGTCAACGGGACAATAACAAAACAGCATGAAACAAAGACAACAGGATCATTTTACATGAAATTTTAGCAAAGTATGACTTGTGTACTTTGATCGCACATCTCTGGTGTCATGCTCTGCTGCATTATTTGCAGTTTTTCCTTTTCTGACTTTTCCCAACAAGTAATTCCAACACTGAGTTCAAGGAAAGTTGCCTTTTTAAATAAAATGGGAACTGGATTGTGGAAAATGTGTGATTTTGAAAGTAGTATCGACACTGAATAACTCAATCAGTAAGTCTAGCCTTTATATTTTTAGGTTCAGATCAGGGTGAACTACAATTATGACTTCTGAGAGCTTTGAGGGTTGTTGGTTAAAGGTTCAGTGTGTAGGATTAAGTGACATCTAGTGGTGAAGTTAGATATTGCAGCTGAATACCCCTCACCCTCCCCTTCCAAACATGAGAGAGAACCTGTGGTAAACTTCAGTTGTCATAAAAACCCCAAAAGTGTTTAGTTTGTCCATTTTGGACAATTGTAAAAAACATGTCGGCCTCCGTAGAGAGGATCAATACAAGTAGCAAAGTGCTTTATAGCAAACAATATGAAACTCACAATCAGACGATAACATTTTATTTTTTCTTAAGAAGAGAGCTAAAACAGGTAACAGATTCTGCTAGTCTATCCTCCTCTGGCCGATTGTTCCAAAGTGAAGGGGCCCTCACGGCAGAGGTTCTATCTCCTTTGGTTTTCAGCCCAGACTTTGGAAGGGTTAGCAACACCTTACCAGAGAATCTCAGACTGCGTCCTGGCTTGTAGTGAAATAAAAGGTCGGAAATATAGGGAGGGGCTTGCCCATGCCTAGCTTTAAAATTGATTAAAAGAATTTGGAAATGAATCCTGAAATAAACAGGCAGCCAGTGCCAGGATGCTAAAACAATGGTGATATGGTTCCATTTTTTGGGATTGTGTTAGAAGCAGAGTGGCAGAAATCTGGACTAACTGGACATAGTATTGATTTCCGAGTAAGACCACTAGAAAGGGAGTAAAAGTAGCCCATTCGAGAGGAAATGTATGTGAAATAAAAGACTTAGCCTTGTCTATGTTTCTTCAATGATAAAAACATGATTGCACAAACTTCTCAATGAACGGTTTGAAGCACAGGTTTCGGTCAACAACCTTGGTTTTTACTTTTCAGTAACAAACTAAATGTCAAGTGTCTCTTATATGATGCATGTATAGTTAAAATTGAACATAAGAGGCAGGAGAAATTGGAGAGATATTTGTGTGAATGTAGTTGTGTGAACTACTATTCCAACCATTTGCTTCACTTTGAATCAGTCTAAAATGCCATAGTTCCAGTGTATCATTTTGTGTGGTCTCCTGTGTACATCCCTGAACTGTGGTTTGTGGAGACAGACGCAGGAAGAAGACTCTCAGAGAGCCTCATGGGAAACATTGTGAAAAAAATGACTGTGTAATTGGACGATGATGTCATGCGTGGATGTCATTTTGTTTTTTCTCTCCAATACCTCATGGTGTTTCAAGAAGGATAAAAGTGACAAGCAAGCAAATATAGCAGTGGTTCAGTCTTTTCCTGCGCTGTTATGTCATCCTATGTACTTTTGAGGTTTTTGAGGTTTATGTGGATGAACCAGTTTCTTTCATTTGGAACAACATTTTAGATCTGTGGTAATTAGGCTGAATTAAGGTGCTCGTTAATGGAATACAGTGTTGCTACAGAGAGCATTACAAATAGCATGAAACTGCAATTTCAAAACTGACCACAACATTTCTATCGTTATTTTTGTGGAGGAAGTCCGGACCCAAATCTCAGGAGTTCCTTGTTATGACTGAGAAAGACCAGTGATACAGTCAACAGACAGACATAAGCTTTAATGTCTTTGTGCGAGAGGACACCAGCTGAGCCTAAATGCTATGCAGCAGTGGAGTAATTATGGGTGACATAAAAAACACAGAGGTTAAAGGGTACCATAATATTCCATCTTTGCACACACACACACACACACACACACACACACACACACACACACACACACACACACACACACACACACACACACACACACACACACACACACACACACACACACACTGCCATTCAAAGGCTCAAGGTCAGGCCTTTGTTGTCTTTAGTTGGTTCATTAATGCATGATGCCGTTTGACTCCTCTAACACTTGCACTCACACTCAGACACTCTGCCCTCATCCCACACTCCCACCACACCCTCACTCTTAAACCTTCTGTTCATCCTCTCTAAAATGCACAGCTTGGTCGGCCCCTGACCTCTACCACTCCCATTCACACACACACACACACACACACACACACATTCACTCACCCCCCCACACACAGTATGTGTCTGAGCCCCCCTACCCGTCACTCTGCCCTTTCCTCTCAGAAGTCCCCTTGGATTTCCATCCCTATATGGCAGCCACCTCCACTCCCTCACTGTGCTGGATGCACTAACCCTTTATTAAATTCCCCTGAAAAACTTTGCCTTTGTGTGATTATGCTGTTTGAAGACAGCGGTCAGGAAGAGGAAGTCCCTTTAAATCCAGTCAAATCTGCAGATGATCCATCTGATGTTTCACTGCAGTTTTCTTTTCACTGAGCGGAGGTCCACAACACACACACACACACACACACACACACACACACACACACACACACACACACACACACACACACACACACACACACACACACGACTTATTTCACTGGTTGCTTTCACACCAAGAGGACAACCTCTGCGACTCATCTTCTTATTTTTTATTCTTTTTTAACAGTTGTGACAGAAAATGGTTACAGAAAACATTTCATGCAGACTTTTTTTTTTGTTTGGATGTGGTAAACTGGAGCTCCCAGAGTGAATCCACACCCCTTCAGTAGAAGACACGTATATGCACGTCCTCATTTAAAGCAATAGCATTTCTACCATTTAAAGAATCTGCTCAAAGAGGAGAAGAATCTGGACATTCTGCCGGGTTTTTTGGACATGTGGCTTTCCATAGAGGCGGTGATTCTTTTCTCGACCTCTGGTTCTTTTTGATAAATGGAAAGCAGCAGCGTTTCTGGACAGTCCCACATCTTACACAGGTCCTTGAACACGGCCTTGTGGAGGACATTGATTATATCTGGGGACATGTCTAAGTCAATGTCTTGGACTTCGGCCCATGTTTTTTCAAACAGGTATTGAGTGAGGTGTATTGATTCGTCACACAAGTTCACTTTGGACTTTGCATACACTCGAGTGACGAACTGGTCAATGACGAGATTGACATACATCTTTTTGCGGGGCTCTGCCCGTTCCGTTGCACTGTTGATCTCTGAGACCGGAGATCCTGAGACGATGGGCTCAATCTCCATTAAAGCGGAGGTCACCCTCTTGGTGTAGTCACCGGCCTCTTTTGAGAACCACCAGTTCATCAATGACAGGAAATTGATCACTCTCTCCTTTATGTCCGCGTACATCTTTCTGTGGGACTTAGGAACAGACACTTTCGTCACTTCAGCTGGACTCCCAACTAAAATGTCAGTTGTGATGTACGTATAGAGGACATCGGTAAGGACGGGGGCGTTTGCAGGTGAAACTCTGTCCTTGGTCTCTGTCAGAAGCAGAGACTCCACACTATCCATCAGAGACTTGACTGACTCACTGCTCAGGACTTGGGTCTCCTTACTGAACTTCTTCCTGACTTGTGTCCCCATCTTGAGCATCGATGCTGTCGCCAAAAACTTTGCAAAAAGCTTCTTGATCCTCTTCCCCACTCCTTTCCAAAACTTCTTGTGGCTCTTTGAGGATTTGGAGCCTCTACTCGAATCAGATGATCTGACGCTCTCCTCTTCACTAATTATCTGATAGATTTCATCTGCAGCAGCTTTAAACTCCAGAGAAGATTCAGATATCAGCCCACTCAGGTCAGATTCTGACATTTCGTCCACAAGGGGCTCGATGATGTCGCTCACCTCCTTCCCGATGATTTCCTGGACGGCCTCACTTGTCCTATAGTCACTGCTGCGGACTGATGATTCTGAGGATGTTCGTCTGTCAGAGCGAGAACTGCGTGATGAAGAGTCAGTGCGTGAAGAGGTTGGTTTCCCCCTGGGGAACTCGTTTATCAGCTCAAATGTCTTTTGACTGCGTAGTTTCGGCTTGAACGAGCCCTCGATGTCGCCGGCAGATTTCTTCAACACTTTGCAAACACAATTGACCATTTTCTCAAGTTTGTTGGCTGTGGTCTGGTGACACTGTGGCAGTCTGGTGGAGCATCCGCTGGTGGAGCATCCGCTGGTGGAGCATCCGCGCATCCGTGGTGGAGCATCCGCTGGTGGAGCGCTCAGACCGGCGGGAATTGACCCTCTCTGTCATCTCCTCTGCAACCATCTCAGTGAGTTGATCCAAACTCACAGACTTTTTTAAGCTGCCCGGTGCTAAACTCTGACGGAGAGCGTCTCCCAGACTGGACTGGATACTCTCCGCAGTAAAGGGAAAGTCGTTGTGTCCATGTGCTGTGATCAGGTCTGAGGACACAGACAAAGTCATGTTCAGAAGAAGTTCTGCCAACAGAAACCTTGTGACGTTGTCTGCTGTTTCTGATTTTAACAGTTCCCACTGCTCCGCAGTCAACTTGGTATAAAGATCCTCAATCTGCATGCGAATAGTTTCAACTGTCATGCTGGGAAGCTCCAATGCATTAGATGTATCCATGGTGAATGTCTGTATTGCAGTCTCCTCCATATCTGGGTTTAGGTCTATTTGATCCGTTTCTTTCCACTTAGCGCTGCTGACCAAGGTAGTACAAAACGCCCTTGATATGGAACATGAAGGGTATCTTCTTCCAACCATAAGTCATATAGACATCAAAGAGATGATAAAGAACCAAAGACAATTTTAAAGATCAAACTACCTAGTTATGACTCTAATGAAGGCCCAGCCTCTTGTTCAAAGAGATTGTTATTTTAAGGGCGTTTTCAGTCATGAATTGCGGAGGATGTCCGAGCCTCTTCTTCTTCTCTGTTTGGTTTATTGGCGGGTAGCAACCAACGTCAAGGTGCATTACCGCCTTCCACTGTGTGTTGAACCCCCCCGCACAAAATATTTTATAGAAGAGTCAGTGGAGCATGTAATGCTTCACTTTAATAAGTGTGTTCGAGAACGAGAAAAGCTCAAGAGGAAAAGTGCAAAGCAGAGAGGAAGAACTAAGCTTGGAAATAGTAGTTACCTTTGGAATAGGGAGTATGTTCCATTAGCTGAGGGAGACAGGATTGGACAAACTGATTTAATATGAGCTAGATAACTCTGATATACACTCCAACACAGGAGGTTGTCACCCACCACTCAACTGAACGAAGGAGAACCTATCAAATATCAAGGGTAATAAGAGATACGCTACCGAATGGGGAAGAAGAGGAAGTAGGATATTGAAACACACAGTAGAGGGCGGTAATGCACCTTGATGTTGGTTGTCACCTGCCAATAAACCGAATAAAGAATGAGAAGAAGACTTGGGACTGGACTTTCTCTGGCGATCGTCTTTCACACGTGAAGAACGCAGCAGGAGGTCCTGGGCTCAAACTCTTAAATTCAAGGAAGCACAACAACGAGAAACAGAAAGTAAATCTCGACGAGTTGTGTTTCATGGTGTACTTTTCTTAAAATAAAAATAAAAAATCAGATCAGAGATCAGGAAGTGTGTGTGTTGTTGTGATGGACACATGTTTGAGTAGAGTAGAGAAGCTGCTGTTAAAACAAACCCACATTTCTTCATGAGTACTGGCAGAGAGGTCTGTGGATGGAAAGCTACTGTTGACAATATTGACACTTACTTTACGTTTTTTCACTTAACAGTGGTTTAGACGACTGATTCCCAATCTGAGGTACCTCATTGGGAACTTCTGTATCAGCAGTGAGTATGTAGATATACATGTTTAACCTTTAAACAGTGCTTACAACATATATTTCATAGGACAACCCTCCCACCTACCTAATCACTACTTAAACACTTGAACAACTATTGGTGCCATTGAGCATGCAATCAAGAGCTGTCACTGTTAGCCTATTATAAAAATATAAAATGTATCCTTTCACTTCCCACTGCTGCCTGTGCTGAATAGTTTAGCAGTTAATACATTTGGTGGTTACACTGTGGTCGAGTCACAGGCCGAATTATGAGAAAATATTTCATTTTCATGTGTGAGTGATCCATCAGACCATGCTGACACTGTCTGGGAAACTTTGAAACAAATGTGCAATCTGAGAAGGACAGGCACATATGTTCCCTCGTACTCTGGGCAAATCTGTTTAAAGGCTTATTCAGGATGAGTTACTTCTATTAATCGTTATAATCAGTTTTCAGCCTTACCCACTGGAATTCAATGTTGTGGGTGTGTTGGTTGCTGAATAAGCTCTGCTGCCACAGTCATTGTCTCTATTAGTTGATTGAAGCAGCCATGGCAGACACATGATGAGAAGGTGAAGGGGCAGGGGTCAAGAACAATAGGACAGTCCAGAACAGGCAGACAGATCCAACAAGACACAGGAAGGAGCGTCTGGTGTGTTCAAGAAAAGAGACCAATATAAATAAACCAGAAGACTTTGGGCCCAAAAATCCAGATTCAGCATATTTGCATGCAGAATATATTTATAGTGATGAATGTCAATTGACCTTTCTTTCAAAATTCTACCTGCCATTAAAGCCTGATGTGCTTTGTGCCTGACTATAGTTATTATACATGATACAAGCTATAATATATAATAAGACACCACTGTACACACTGTTTGTACAAAGAATATTAACAGACCAAACGTTTCAGCTAAAATCATTTAAGTATGGGCAAGATGATGCATATTTTCAGAGTCTATCCTGGGAAGCAGAAACAAGTGTAAAGAAGGAAAAAGAGAGCTAGAGACAGAAGTTCAGACCATGTTTGCTTTCTCATCTCTACACACCTGGTAAATCACAGTGAGCTGGCTGTGAGTGTTGGATTATCAATTTGGAAATGTTTACAGAAACAAGTCTGACTTCAGAAAGATAGAAATGTTGGTTCCGACGCTGTTTGACTATCATAGCAGTAGTTCTGTTGGAGAATCCTGGCACTGTCATTAAATTATGTTTGGACCACACTAAAAAATCTAAGTATATGCCCCCCCCCATGACCAAAATATCCTGTCTCCACTCCAAATGATGTCGCCAGCACAAAAATCTCATCATCATCTGTATCTGAGATATTTTGTCTTCATGTTTATACAATATGAGGAGGTGGAGACAAATGTCATACATTTTTACATAGTCACTGATTATCTTTATATAGTTCCGGAATTCAACATATTCTATCTCAATGTTATCTGGCAACAATTTCACCCCCCTTCATTAGCAAGGCCTCACATAAAAAATATGGCCACAGAATACAGGAAGGGTAGAGAAAGTGTCATTATGAACAGAGCAAGAACAAACCATCACACAACATAAACAGCAAGCGGTGACGAACAATGGGGTCCTGGGTTTAGCTCGGAGGGTCAGAACCAAACAGACAGGAGGAATCAAAAGGAAGACAATAAATCCACAGGAGCATGTACATGTGCGTGCACACACACACACACCACCCAAAACAATAACCCTACAAATAAGAATACCCAGAATACAGACTTCTTTTAACATGTCCATCCTTGTTTAGCTTCTTACTTTGTGTGTCTGTGTTGCATACTTTGGGTGTTTGGCCCCTGTCTGGAGACAGACTAAAATTAACTACTTATGATTCATTGTATTTTTTCCTGTTTGTGTGTGTGGGTGTGTGTGTGTTTGCTTGTTTTTGTGACCTCTTCCCGTCATCCACCTCCTGACCACAGCTCCTCTCCCTGCTGTCAACAACAGCACTAATCACAGTTATTTGTCACAGTGTAAGAAGGACACATTTGACTTGTGACAGACACATTCCTTTGTATCCAACAAATAACAAAGCTTGTGCTGTTAGTGTATCACTGGCAGTTTGGCTTTAGAGCATATCAGCAAGTTTTGAAGTCACTGGAGAATAAATACATCAGAGTCATGTGAAATGTAACTTTTTAAAAGTTACGAGAAATGAGATGACTGGGACAGGGGAAAAGATGCAACAAATGTTTTCAGCCAAATTTAAACCATTATAACCATCAGGAAAAAAACTCACCAGCTCCTCCCCATGAATAGCACAGATACATTGTCTGGTACAGAAAGCAAAGAACCACCTGGAGCACCAGATTTATATTTAGACCCCTTTTCTTCGATTGATCTTTCTGAACTGACCTCACTAGTTTCGTCCTCTAAACCAACAACTTGTCTATTAGACTCTGTCCCAACTGGACTTTTAAATTTTGTCCTCTAATTGACGGTTCCCTATTAAATCAGATGAATATGTCTTTGTTAACCAGCTACGTACCACACGCTTTTAAGGAGGCTGTAATTAAACCTCTGCTTAAAAAGCCCACTCCTGATCCGGAGGTTTGAGATAATTATAGACCCATTGCAAACCTGCCCTTCATTTCCAAAATCTTTGAAAAGATGTTGCTAACCAGGTATGTGATTACTTAGTAGTAATGGTTTGTTGGAAGACAGAAACAGCACTATTAAAAGTTACTCATGACCTTTTCACGGCATCAGACAATGTACTTGTCTCTATAATTATCCTGCTGGATCTTAGTGCCGCATTTGACACCATAGTGCTTGCTCAAAGCGTCTTAAGATAATGTGTATTATGATTCGGCGCTATACAAATACAATTTAATTTAATTGAACAGCAGAACATAGTTAGTTTGGCGACTAAGCTCAGACTCTATCACTTCCCCAGATAAGATTACACTAATGTAAAGGGGAGTGATGAGCAAATATCTTTAACCCCCCCTGTCAGAGTGTGTAGGTGGATAGTGGGGTGGTGGAGGGGCTGAATCAATAGCTGGCGGAACTGATGCAGGGCAGCAGAGGCATTAACAAGCAAAGGGAGAGATGGGAAATCTTTGCAGCTTAAAGAGGCCAGCAAATTGGGATGGTGTGTATTAGAGAGGGTTGTGGAGAGTGACGCATGTCACATTAGAGCAGAACAGCTTGAGTTGGCTGCCTGAACAAGGTCGCATCGCCCCATTTACGGAGGATGCAACATCAGACCACGTCTTTGATTTTCCTGTGTCAGATCGCGCTCTTACGTGCTCACAGCAGCTCTGTGGGTTTTCTTTTGTTTCTCAACATCAGTGCAATGCTTTGGGTAAAGGTTTGTCCGATAGATGAATTACTACTAAACAACAAGCTTTGAGGATAACCTTGACTGTGTTTTCTTCTACACTCTCAAAAGCAGTTTTCAGACATGAACTTCATATATGAAGAATGTAGCAGGAGACTCTCAGATGTGTTCACAACAACAGGAAAATCTCCAGAGTTTTCAGCTGAGGGGGGGTGTCTGCGTATAGCATGCAGGGGGTAGCATGTAACATATTCATTTGAAGGGATAATATGTTTTTGTTCACAGCATATGGACACTGGCTTCATCTCTTATCTCCAAAAGCTCTTGAATCTCTTTGTCTTTCCAGGTTGACATCTTCTTTGTGTATGGTACCTCTTTTTCATCCTGAGATATTTGTGTTCTTTTTTGTTGTTGTTGTTTTTGCGTCTGCACGTTTTAGTCTCTAATTTCAGGAGATTATCAACAGTTCAGTGCATGTCTGAAAGAAGCTTAAGTGTCCCTAACCATCGAACACAAACCGGCTCTCCTTTTTAGAGAAACTGAACATACTGTAAAGCAAATTAAGTAACTTATTTCAATATCAGTTTTACACAGTAGATCAACATATAATAGCTTTGTGTAATCGTTAAGATGTTTTCTAACCACACCAGAAGAAAGAATGGAGATATCATATTCAGAGGAGACACGCTTTAAATGTTTTTTATGCCAAAAAATAAAATTCTGCCTGAATTTGATCATCTTGGACAGGTCACTTTGTAATCTGGGACATTTGTATTATGATTTTTTTGAAAAGCCCAATATAACCAATTTTTAAAAAGCATTATTAAAGTATGACTAATACAATTTTTATTATTAATATAAATGTCATTGATTCAGGTTTAAATAAACACACATTAACTTCAGCCTTTAGATTGATGGTTGACTTTATGTTTATTAAAGGAAATTCTTTTCTGACAAAACAATACTTTCTGCTAAACTGCAGCAGTGGAATAAAGCTTATTCACTAGTGGTTATGTCGAAAGAACAGCAATGATTGAGTTGTTTGTGGGGAAACCTGAGATCAGACAAAAGGTGTGGCACTGTCACATATCTTACATTTCTGTCCCCGTCTCATCATGTCTCTGATGAATCCTTTACTCAAAATGCATGACATTTTGAATGATTTCTCCTCCCTGTATTTATATGGGAAACACAATCATAAACTAGTAAAGCTCCTATACAACTTCATGACATCCAACCTGTGTGGGCACACACGCACACACACACACACGCACACACACACTAACACACACACATGCGCACGTATCTGGCTTGTCATGCATCTCCCTTAGAGCAAGGCTGCTATGCATAGACTTCAAGATGGCTGAATAGATTGTATTGAAAGTTCAAAAAAATAACAAAATCGTGTGTCTGTGACTGTGTGTGTGTGTGTCTGTGTGTATAGTTGAGTGATTACTCAGATAAAGATATGCTTTTGTTTCCTAAGTGGAGTGTGTGAGACATGAACAGAGAAAGTAAAGAGAGGAAAGTCCTTTTTTCCATTTAAGGTGTGATTTGGCAACATTCCTCATACCAGAACACAACCACGTTCCAACCTAATTATGTAACATTGAGGTGAGTTCTTGTTCCAACAAATGAATGATAGCATGTTAGGAAATTACACAAATGTTCCATGGAGTGTTGTTCCACAGGTTAAGATAAGGCTCTTAATCTAAACTCATGCTCCTGTATCTAAGTCCACACACAGAAACAAATTGCAATAAAGCTAAGGACAAGCCTTAAAATCTTGGAGAGCAGTACTGTGATATTACCACATCCACTAATGGGTGTACATTGGTACATAGCTGTGGTTAATTGTAACTGTAACCACACCCAGTAATGATGTCACAGTGACGAGGAGTACAGAACACACCCCGGGGGTGTTCAGCTACTCTTTGAAGAACTGGTTTGACATATTAGGATACACGCTATGTCCCTTTCCTGCTGAGAGTTAAATAAACCGACCATATCATTTGCACAAAGGCTGGAAGCCGGAAGCAACCAACCCAACTTTATTAATGTAGCAATGCCATTTAATGATGACTCATAGTAACATAATTAATACCATATAATAAAGAAAGGTTAGTTAATATAATTAAGCTGTAGATCATGTCTCTAACCTTGTTGGTATCTATTATTTGTTGCGATATATTGGAAAATTTGGACTGTTGACCTGGATTTTTAACCTTCAAACAATCAGCTCCAAAAGTTGCCAAAAAACAAAACAAAACCCTGCCTGAGCAGCTATTTCTCCATTTTTTATTCCTGAGCTTATCTTTAAGTGTTCTAAGAAAATATCAAAATAAATGTACGTCAATGTGTTATTTCAGTTTTTTATTTCAATCAGAGATAATATAAGTAATGCTGAATGTACTGTAAACTGTGTGTGTCACATCTGTAGGATCAAATTTGACTGAGATACAATTTGATTTCTTTCTTTACTCCAATCGTGATCAGGCTGTGTGATAGACCGTGTCTGTGTGGTGCAGTTTGTATGTTCTCTTTCAGTATGTGTATTTAAACGTGTTGGTGCGAGTAGGAGGAATCTCTGGTATCTCCACTGGCCTCGCTCCAAATCGCTGTGTGAATCATGCCAACATAATCCATCCATCTCTGTCCATCCCTCCCACCCACTGAGCTGCAGCTCACTAACACATGAGGACAAGTGCAACACTGATGTTATTGTGGGACTATTCTGCATGTCTCACCCGTGTTTTTTGTCTCCACCACTTCATCTAACAGATGATCCAGGATCATTCGGTCAAAAGAAGTATATAAAAACATAACCACCATAACATAGTTCATTTGGCCTCCATGCTGCTTTCTACTGTTAACTAACACTTGTTGTAACACACCAGTCTGTCATGTGATATGTGTAACCTGGGTCTTCCCCAAAGGTTGAATGTAACTTAGTAGATTTACTCAATTACAGTTCATATTACCACAGTATTTGCCTTTAATGAATCTTTATACCTCTACTCAGCTTTATGTTGAAACTAAATGTAAAAAGTTCTTTACACCACTATAAATGTGTTTGTCAACTTTAGTTAGTAGAAAATATAAATCAACTACGTAAATATATCATTATAGATGAAGCTACTCAGCAGTATATAAAGTAGTTAATGTAACCCAAACTTTACCATCTGCAACATTAAAAGGATGCATATGTTTTACTAACCCTCACTATTTATAATCCAGTAATATTATATTTTGAAATGGGCCATTCTCCATACATCTGTACATTTAATTTTATTTATTTCATTAGTACTTTTAAGGATTTTAAAAGACATGCCTTGTAATTTTTAAGAATATTTATAAAATGTGGCAGTACTTGAACATTGGACATGCCATCCTCAGTAGACTTCTGAATGTGGTTGAAAGCTGATGAAACAAACAATAAACAATACGTACAAATGAATAATCAAACTGAATAATAAGGACAACAATAATAATAATTAAAGCTGAAATAATGATAATAATAATAATAAAATGAAAACTGTCTACTGGTCAGGGGGATCAGTGGAGGTGTAGACTGGCTCCTCAGCAGTGACTGGGGGTTCAGGAGGTGGTGGAGAAAGTTTAGGAGAAGGTTCTGGTCCTGAGCTGAGTGTTGACTGCTGTGCTGGTTCAGCCTGGCTGCTTGTCAACTCCTCCTGGACCTCAATGAATCATCAGCTGGGGGCAGGGAAGACACCAGAGCAGTCTAGTTCGGGCAAGACCGTTGGTGCTCAGAAGGGTTGGTGCTCACATCTGCCAGCTGGGTGCAGGCCATGTCTTTGTTTCTGTAAACAGGCACCTTTGTGGATGTCAGAGGCTGATGAATCATCAGTGATGGTTTTAACTCTTCAGCTGCAGAGCAGTGGAGCTTCTCCACCAGGACGTCTTGGGTATAGCCCTGTCTTGGAGTTTCCTGGATGGACAGGACCACATCATTTTGGGTGGAGCGGGTGAAGGGGATGTTTGTAGGAGGCAGCCAGAAGCCATGTAGGACTTTTAGCACCTAAGCTATTGGGAGTTGGGGTGCTGCTGCTCTCTCAGGCCCTTGGTGAATTGCTGGGCCTGGCTGATTAGCTTGGGATTTCCCAAAGTTTCAATCATTCAAAGTTTGAAGTAAAACCTCTTCACAGCAGCACAGAGACAGAACAACCGTTGCACTGTAATTGATAATCAAAAGCATTGGAGGAGCTATGCACACCCTACTTACATACCTGGAGGAGTATATATATATATATATACATACACACACACAACATAAAAGATCTCTTTGTACATTGTTGCTTAATTGTAGAGCAGCAGTTTTTCCCCTGCCGTTTCATCCTCTCTCTCTGTTTCTCTTACAGGGAGAAATAACCTCTCCAGACTGATAAGCTCCAAACGTTATTCATCTGGAAATACCCCCTCAAATAATATTCTTAGCAGGTTTTGTGAAAATCCACCCATGCATTCCTGAGTTATTTACACATGCACACACCTACACACTGTAACATACAAAACAAGTGTGCCAGATTGTTTTTCTCATTGTGTATCATCATACTGAACTTTATGCTCTCTCCTCCAGGTCTCATGCAGCCTGACTCACTGTTTGACTATCACGCTCACCATCTTTTACTCACTCGGTTTTATCCAAATCTGTCTCTGTCTTCGTGACTGGACATTCTCTCTCTCTCTCTCTCTCTCTCTCTCTCTCTCTCTCTCTCTCTCTCTCTCTCTCTCTCAAATGTGAGTCACGCTTGTGGTTATATGCACAGAAAAAGAGAATTATATCCAATAATGCTTCAACATAATAACAGAAATAATGTAAATCTCTCAGTCTTTCTCTGTCCCGTTCTCTTCTGACACATTCACAGAATCTGGGCATCACATACACTCTATTCTATTCAAAGGCTTGTTTCAGTCACGTTCATGACATGACAAATGCTGCTGAACATAGAGTGTCACAGCGGCGTCACAAGTTCTCGCCCAAGGGTGCACGCGAGGTGCAGAGTAGCATTGCTAGTTCCGGTAGCATCACTGCATAGCTGCAGTTACTTAAATGAAACATCCCTCAGAGGAAGAAGATGAGATATAACATTAGTCAACAATGTTACACTGGCAAGGGGTTGAAGTTTGTACAGGGCTGGATCATTAGAAAACAGCAGGAAGAGGTACTGTAAGTGATTTTCATGTTATACTCACATTTACCTGAACCCAATATGGAATGTAAGAAATGAGCTGAAGAATATATGGTGAGCTTTGTCAGTAATGATGTAAAGGAAATGTGTAGCCACGCGCTGAGCATCCCTGAGCATCCCTGAGCATCCCACGTTTATAATTTTGTGCATTAATGTTTAATAACCTCTGCTGTAGCTCCTTACCATAAAAAGCCAGACTTTTCATCATCTCACATTTCATCAGCTCATGGTAAATCAAAAGCTCATTTAATAGTATATTTAATGACCTTAATTTGGTCATGAACCTGAGCCTTTAATGTACTGTACATCCTAAAGTGAGTACTTAAGTACCTTTCCTTGCGGCCCAGTCTCAGTCACATGTGGACAAACCACCACAAGTAGGCCAAGGTCTCCATAATGGTCCTTGATCTAAAGTGTAAAAACCAAGCCCTAGAGGGAACTCGCTGTTAAAAGTACATTAGGTTGAATATCAGTCTGCAGGCAGCATAATCCTAATTTACAGAATGAGATTTCAGCATCTTGTTATTCTTGGTCTCATCAAAAACGTGAAACAGAACAGAGCTGACACAAATAAAGAATAACTGACTCCTTGGAAATGTGTCTTCGTTGACACACATTTCTGTGCTCTCTGCCTAATGATGTGAAATATGTGTTTCTGTGTGCAGAGAAACTGAGGCTGGTTCAGGCCACGTCTGCCCTCCTGCAGACATATTTTTTTATGGATATTTTCCCCTCAATAGAAAAAAAAAATCTCTATCCATATGTCCTTGGTTTTACACAAGTGTATTATCAGTAGTGTAGACGAGGCTTAAGTTGTGTCTGTTAGGAGTGAGGGAACCTTGAAACCAGATAAGCTTATTTTTCATCTTGTTGTGTGTAAAGCACATAACAAAGAATGTTACTAGTGAGTGGTTGTCTTGCCTTTTGTTGCGCAACCCACTGTTGCCCACACACATAACACACACACACACACACACACACACACACACACACACACACACACACACACACACACACACACACACACAGACACACACACACACACACACACACATTTTTCACATCTGAGAAAAGGATTTTGTACATGAAACTGCGGTAATCATTCTTCCGGTTAACTCCAGTCAGTGTTGAGTGAGGGATGGTCAGGATTGTTAGCAGAATCCTCCTCTGATGCAGAAGCCAATGTTCTCCTCTATATATACTTTATAGGATAAGAAATAGCTGTATATAAACTGTGGAAATCTGGTGCTCAGTGACGGGGCACCCTTTTCTTCAATGTTGCTGATGAGGTGGGTTGCATTACACATTATCTTCACACTGCAGAAACTGTAATTAGCTGCAGTATCTATACCCTAAAGTACTACTAAAATACTAATATTTAGGCCAACACATTAATACTGCGGAAATACTTCCTGTTAATGCTATCTCCCTCATTACCTGATGGAGTCTTGAATGAGTAATGAGTTCCATCTATGCAGCCAATCATATAAATCCTAAAACATATCACATTCATTGATTAGTGCTTCAAGTCTTGACGCTTTATACTGAATTAACTAAATATTTGTTAGAGTACCTGCACCTCTGGAATTCTTTGATGAGTGTTGTGGTTCTGTGACAAGGGAACTCCACAAACGTACACAGCAAGTGTTTGAGTGCTACTCACTATTCAGACTGGATTACTGTAACTCTTTATCATCAGGATGTCCCAGTAAGTCTGTGAAAAGCCTCCAGTTGGTCCAAAATGCTGCAGCACGAGTGCTGACAGGATCTAGAAGGAGAGATGATATTACTCCTGTCTTAGCTTCTCTGCTTCTCGGCTCCCTGTAAAATTCAGAATATAATTCAAGATCCTGCTCCTCACATATAAAGCCCTTAACAATCAATATTCTGTATATAATGAGAGGTAGAGCCTTCAGCTACCAGGCTCCTCTCCTGTGGAACCAGCTCCCACTCTGGGTTCAGGAGGCAGACACCATCTCTACATTTAAGGTTAAACTTAAAAAGTTCCGTTTTGATAAAGCCTATAGTTAAGGCTGGATCAGGTGAATCTTGAACCATCCGTTAGTTATGCTGCTATAGGTCTAGACAGCTGGGGGAACTCCCATCATGCACTGAGCACTTCTCCCCTTCTCTCTGTCTCTCTGTCTCTCTGCCCCCACATTCATTTATTTACATGTCACTAACTATGTGTATTTTTCCTCCCATAGTCTCTCTCTTTCTCTCACTCTTTGCAGGTATTTCTGACTCCAGAGCTGTAGGAAAACAACAATTATTATTATTGTTATTAACTATGATACTTATTAATTAATTATATGAATTGTTGCTACTATTATTAATAACATCTTTACACTCTTGTTGTTTTCATTATAACTAGTCAGAGCTGAAACCTGATGCACAAGTGTTCCTGGTCTCTCTCTCCTATCTCTCATTATTCTCAATATTACAATGTCATAAATTTATATAAGAGAGAGAGAGAGAGAGAGAGAGAATGTCCGGTCACGAAGACAGAGACAGATTTGGAAAAACCGAGTGAGTAAAAGATGGCGAGCGAGAGAGAGAGAAACTTTATGTCCAGAAGCCTGAAAAGAAACTGTGTCAAGGAGATTGATGCACAAACTCGGAGAACTACTCCAGAAACTCGTTCGACACAGAGTCCATCATGTCATAGATCCTGTCACCCTCTATCATACTTCATCCCTGGCTTCATTCTGTCTGTTCAGATTGCACTAAATAATTCCTTCCATAACCACACACACACGCACTCACACAGATGAATTCAATTCACTGTGTAAGTCAATGAAGCACATCAGCAATTGCTTGTCAAGCTCCAATAAATATTGATGAATATAGAGGGAGAGAATTTGTGTGAGAGCACATTACCAGCACACTTTTTCCTCCATCCTCCCACATGTTCTTTTAAAACTGATTTAAATTGACATTTTTTTAACCAACTCAAATGCTCTAGAGAACGCTAATCGTAGACTTATTGCCAAACCATTCAATAACAGTCATTTTTTATCACAGTACTTGTTGTATGTACCAGTTTTGTCTGAACAACATTCTGACAAAGAGATTGATATGTAGGCAAGTTTTGCCATCGTGAAGTGAATGTGATCTGGCTCTCGAAAGATGAGATAAAATTGAAATGGCCTTTGAGAGGAAAAAGGTTCCGCACCCCTTGTACAGATGACACTGGTTGGAGGAAAGTGAAGTTGTTCTGATTTGGTTCGTCATTGCCTCAGGCCGTCACTCACTAACCTATTTAATCACTCATGCACTCCTTCAATCACTCTCCCTGTGACTCTCCATCTGTTTTTGTGTCTGTCCCTTCTCTCATCTCCTCCCCTCTCATCCGGGATGATGATCTGGTTTACTTCATCCTCCCATGGGGAAAGCTGCCTTACGTCATCTCCATCCTTCACTTAAACCATGTCACTCTTCAGTCTTTTACTAATTACATTTTTATTAATGTCTTTTTTTTTTTTTTGCAAGCACACAGTAAAACATGTGGGACACCCCCCAAAACATTAAAGCTTTAAAGGGTTGCTTTACCGAAATAACTGTACTGACATTTCCCAGACACTTTGGTGAGGCACAGGCCATTGGTGAAGCTGGGGGCTGGGCTGGGCTGGGCTGGGCTGGGCTAATAATAATAATAATAATAATAATAATAATAATAATAGTTTGTGTTGTTATTGAGTAGTGTCAGATATGGATCCTGCAGTTATAGCACTCCACTCTGGCCTACATTCATCTGATTGGAGCTGCTTAATAGTTACCTCCACCAAGGAGTTTATGTTTTCATGGACATTTGTTTGTTTGTTTGTCTGTCTGTTATTTAGACACTTATATAAAGAATTTATATAAACATATATTTAACAAAAAACTGGGTCACATCTTTAAAACATTATAAGTGTACAAATCATGTTCTTAAATAATTCAGAAACTGATAATTGATGACAAATTAAACATCAACTAAGCACGCCACAACTTGAGGATTTCTGCATCGGGACAATTAAGCAACACTGCATTCGGTCATGAAAACATCGTTTTGTACATTGTTGGTTTTGTTTTGTCAAGATGGAATTAAGAAAAAAGTGGTTCCGTACATTTGAACTGGAAGCATTGTTACTATTAGATATATGATATGCACCCTAAATATTACGTTTCATCTTGTCATTGCATTGTACATCAAATATGAATCTTTGAGTAGTCACCGACAGCTGCATCTTTATGCACAACCTGCCCTCTGATCAAAACTAACACAAGATGGCCGTCTCGTCGGTCCACTTATTAAACTGTTGAATTATAAATCTGTGGTGGTGTCATATTAGCAATCTCACAACTTCATTTTCTCTACACACACCAGTGCCGACTACATAAGTTTAAAATCTCCACTCAAGCCGTAAATCATCCCTGATTTATCAGTTAGATACTTTTGCTGCATTCCCTTTGATGGAGGGGTTTACTAATTACGACCTGTCTAAACTTTTGGTTTATGGACCTGAGAAAAAAACAAACTTTACCTTTTGTTTTGAGAGTCACTTTTCTGATGCAACTGTCCCTCAACACTTTTATACAAGGAGGCTTTATGACATATTTACTGTATGTGGTTATGTTGCCCTCGTACCAAGTTAGTCTATATTTACATATCTATGTTTGCATGTCTTTCTTTTGTTGTATTTTCCATTGAGCCTTTTGTTCTCCTTACTTCATGGGAAGTAGGCAGAACTAACCCTAACCCTAACCCTAACCCTCGCCAGACTCCAAGGAGACTTTTAGCTGTGCTGGATATATGCATTTGGCTTTTATGTTTTTCTGCTTTAATTGTTTGATGACCCCTTGCACCTGTGGTCTCTTTGTTTGTACCTCTGGGGAGTAGTCGTGGTCGAAATATATTAGTTCTTCTTTGTAGAAAATCTGTTTTTGGTTCAATGCTTGTCTGAGGATCACGTCTTTCACAGAGTAATCCACAAATCTAACTATTAGCGATCTTGGAGTTGCAGTGGGGATTTTTGGTTTGGTTTGGTTGATTGATCAGCTCCTTGGTAACACCTTTACATATTTACTCTCACTCCGCTCAGGCAAACGATATATTCTTAAGTTATTTCGTCTTGACCTGTTTTGCAAGTCTTCACAACTTATCGTTAGATCCATCTTTCGGCGTAACAGGTAGCGTATTGCTCTTTCATACCTTCTCCCATTGTCTTCTACAGCACTGATGCTATCTTCCGCCTCTGTGGTTCTTTTCTCTAGTTTTGTCATTTCAGCTTTCAGCTCTTCCATTGATGACTCCAGCTTTGTAAGTGATTGTTTAGTCTGGCTGTAGCCCTCTCGATTTTCTGTCCTTAGCTTCTCCAACTCCATGAGTATTTTGGATTCTGTGTGTCGAATCTTAGCATTAGCTTCATCACTGACAGAGGGTTGAATTTGTTTCAAGTTCTCATTCTTCTCCTTTAAGCTCTCCTGTTTATTTACGCCTTTGCTTCTGGTGGATGCTGCCATTGTAGATTTCTGTTATTTTGAGTTTTCAGTGTTTTCTTAGGATGGCAATATCAGGAAGGACGGAGCTTAACTTTTCGGGCTTCTGCCTTCAGCACGACGTCACAGGAAGTCATTTGTCTGTTATTTAGCAACAGAAAAACTACTGGAAGGATAAACTTGCTGTAAGGATGCAGTATGGGTCAGGGAATTACATTTTCACAAGTGTGTTTTTCAACTTTTTTGTTGATTTCTCAGGGAATTAGCATCTTAGATGTGGCGGCCTGTCATATTCCACTTTGTCACGCCACAGTTTGATAATGAACCAAACATAATTTTTTACACTTCTTATAATAATCTAAATCTCTAATTGTGCTTGCTCACTGATGCTACTGTACATATAGATTTTACCACATTATATTCCTTTCACCATTCACCCATTCACACACACATTCATACAGTGCATTTCCTCTATCACACATCACTCATACACTGCCGTTAGGGGCAATTTGGGGTTCAGTATCTTACTCAAGGACACTTTGGCATGCAGAATGGGGGAGATGGGGATCGAACCACCCATCTTCTGGTAAGCAGACGACCCGCTCTCACTCCTGAGCCACAGCTGCCGAAGGTGTCCTGCCACAACCGACAGTAGAGCCAATCATTTAAGGGTAAACTAGAAGAGTGACACAGTTGTTTCTCATCTTGGGTTTTTATTCATAATTTAATTATTTCAATTACAAATTAGTTAATTTTGAAAATGTACAATTCTAACAAAGTGAAAGACTGCTGTGTTGAGTGCTATGTGTCCTGCTCCTCCTCTCTGGATGGTAAAGCAGATAATTAGCATTGATTCAAAGGAACAGAAACCTGCTCCTGGAAAACAGGATTAAATATGCATTAGGTTCCTTGTTGTCCTCACCCATATGGCCCACTGCACAGGAAACTAAAGGGATTATTCACTTTTTTCCAGGAAATTCTAATGAGCTTTGGTTTATGGGCTGTGAGATGAACTAATATCCTCTGGGACAGCTGATGACACAGTCTGTGTTTGTATGTGTGTGTGTGTGTGTGTGTGTGTGTGTGTGTGTGTGTGTGTGTGTGTGTGTGTGTGTGTGTGTGTGTGTGTGTGTGTGAAGAGCAAGTGGGTTAGAACAAAAGGGTTAGGAATATAGAAACCTAGCTGTGAGAAATCAGCAACAGAAGGCCTGTCCAAGAGTCAAGAAAAATGCATTTAATTATACAAATGAATAAATCATTACTAATAGTAACTAATATGTTTAATATTATTTGTATTCACAGTCTTGCATCACTAACCCACCCACAAAGAGATACTGTACCTTCATTTCTAAAGCACACTCTAAGCCAAACCTTGAAAACCATGAAGCTAAAAAACAAGACACAGCCATTAAGGGCCAACAGTAGTTGTAATAAAAACTAGTAATTGCTGTTTCTAAAGGTACCAGGCTGAAAGGTATGTTGTTATAGCAAAGCCCCAAATTGGCAGTAGTTTGGCTTCATTATGTTGAATTTACAAGTTACAAGTATTTGCTCATCACTCCCATCATTCCTGTGTAATCATATGGGGGAGTGATTAAGTTGGAGCCTAGACGCCAAACACTAAACCTGTTCTACTTCTGCAATAAATATTCGAACGTGAGTTGTCTGACTGAACTATTTTTTTTATCACAAGAGTAAGAGAACTATTCAGAACAAGTTTTTTATAAACTTCAGTGAATCAATGAACACAACACATGCAGTATTAAGAAGTATTAAGTAAAATGCAGGTTTTCATAAACATACTCAACTCAACAAGTTTTCATACTCAACATTTTTTTGTATTGAATTTCTTTTTTTTTACTTTTTAAAAATTACATTTAAACAGTGTGACTGTTTCAAAAACATTGATGGAAACAGGGGTGACAGAGAGAGGGAGTGAGCGAGAGATGGTGGGCATGATATTATGCTGAGTGTGTCAGACAGGGTCTGGGGACAAAGTGAAAGTTTAGAACCATAATACACACTGCATGATTCACAGGGTCACTTCTTCATATACAAATCACAATTGCTCTGTAAGTATTGGTAAAGTGGCAGGACTTGAGAGCTGAGACACAATGAGGAGTTAATACAAGAATTCAGAAACAGATTTGACAAAGCGATTGTACTCACTGGAGCTGATTCTAATAGAGTTGGTCTAGCCAACAGAGAATAGTCCACGTCTAACTGAAACCATCCAGACTGAGGCATGCAAGCAGAGAGTTTTGCGGTCAGCGTGAGTTTAATAAGGAAGACCTTCCCCCATTCAATCAATCTCAATTCTCTCACTCTCTCTATGGTTATTAATCAGCCAATCATGCGGCTGCTGTCAAACTTTAAATCACTTCTCCTCCAGTCTTCAGCACAATCATCATCACCTTATCTGGATCCTCAACCACCACCAGTGTCTAGACCCCGGGTAGGGGGGATTCCTATCGTACGTTCTGCTCCACCCCTTTCTAATCCTGATGACATCACATCGGGGCCTAAAACGCCAAAAGACTAATATCATTCACATCACTTTCTCTGTGCGCATGTCAGTAAATGTTTGCTCTTGATGTCCTTGATGACCACTCAAAGCTTTACAGTACAGTTTTTGCCATTCACACATACATCCAATGCATCAATGTGCAGCACTGTGTAGATGTGTGCACACGTGCAGCACTTTCTCTGAGAGTATCTTGCCGCCCATATGCTTAGAGGACAGCCGCTCAAGCCCCTGAGCCACAGCCATTGGGTAAGGACAATGAGGAACCTGTTTAAGCACTATATTACCACTACACAAAGAAGACACATTGGACCTCATGCGAGACCTTTTCATATGAAAATATGAGAGAGAGAGAGAGAGAGAGAGAGAGAGAGAGAGAGAGACTCCTCTGCACTCTCCCTTAAATACCGGGGCAGGGCCACAATGATCTGGTCCGCAACACCTGTGAGGAGAGCAGACCAAAGAGTAAAGGGGGAGGGAAGAAAAGGAAGGTGGTGACATTACTTTGTTTAACTCTGCAATTTGAAATGTAATATAATTGCAAATTTATCACCTGCTAAACGTCACGATATCCAGGGGAGTGCTCAACTCCTTTGTGATGCACAATCGTGCATTTCTTGCACAAGGTGTGCACAGAGATGGCTGGCTGGATTTGTCAATTGTAAAATGTGGTCATGGAAGCTGTTTCTCAGATCATTTACCTAAAATTCATCATTTTCCCCAGGAGATGTTATGCTTAAACTCGTGATACCTCTAGTCAACCAGTCGACAACACAGGAGCACTCATACAATGAGCATCATACACGCATTCTACACAACATTGTCAGCATGCAAATTATTTGAGAAAAATGCATATTGTATAGTATTACAATTAATTAAGGTATACTGATCCAGAACCAGCAGAAAACATGTTGTACATCAACATATAACCTAGTGACATTTAAGTTAAGGGATATTAAGGTAGATCCACATAGTCACTCCACTTGACGATATGCACCAATTCTGTGGGTGCCCCGGGATTCGAACACCCACATGTGCTAGAATACAGTCGATTTACATTTATTTGATATAAAATGTCATGGTTGGTGCTAGATTGGATCAACTGGACGACTGTGTCTGTGATTTTTTGATTATATCATTGTCAGTCACCTGCTACAAATCCTAACCACCATTCAGAGTAGTTGTTTGGTCTGTGAGCTAAGATTTACTGTGTAGGCTAAATGGTTTTTGTATAAGGTTTATTTTGGATGTTGAGACCGGATAGAACCTGACTCTTTTCACACGATCGCTTTGAAGGTTTCGACAGAAATACTGCTCTTTCAGTTTAAATTTAGTTACAACAGGTCACGCTGAACGGCATTGTGGTTCTCTTGTGTTGTTTGCAATAGAAATTGAGAAGAGCTCAAATTTTACATTCACACAAACTGTAACACACCCTGAACACGTACTGTTTCTGCCAGAGGTCTGAACTGTTGTACACAGCAGCATTTAAACTCACATGTAATGTTTGAGGAGAATCCGTCCAGCTCAGCAGTCAGCCTGTTTGAGCCAAGATGGTTCAAGTCATTATTTTCAAAGGTGTATGTGCAGTTGGGAGCTGTGCTGCTGCCTTGAGGTTTGGCAGTGACCTCGTAGTCCGGCCACCACTTCAACAGCACTCTGTAATCACAAACCTCTGACTGAAAATATACCCAACCTCACTGGAAAGACCACTGCAGGGAGCTGGGTACTGAAGCATGCAAACATATGGACTGTAATTAAAAATAATCTCCACAGAAGGCTTTCATTTGCCACGTAACTATTCATACTTCAGAGAAATACACTATAACATTCACAAAGACATGGGTTTTAGGCTAGTGCAGTGTAAAAATCAACTTTGTAAGAATAACAGACCCTGATTATATTGAAAAATTATACTCATACAGTACTATATACAAGAAAATGGTGTCAGCTCAATAAGAGCATCTACATTGAAATAAATGTAACTCTGACACATAGAACACAATAGGCCTTGTGTTTTCAGGTCATTTGTACTTCCCATTCTTGAGAATATGACATCTCAGAGACACTGAGCGGGAAATTCTTTAAATTTGGCACTAAATTCCTAGCTTCACTTGGACTCAACGATGAACTGATTATATTTTGGAGGTCAAAGGTCAAGGTTATTGTGAACATGATATATTAGGAAAAGCCAGAGGGAATTTCATTAAATGTTGCACTAATGTGATCTTGCATTCGAAGATGAACTGATCCGATTTTTCTCGTCGAAGGTCAAAAGTCGTGTTTTAGCCATTACTCGAGAATTAATAACACATTATAGCTATTATAACAATCAAGATAATATTTCAGGCAAATGTATGACATTACACAATGATGTGATAACATTTTATATCTAAAAGGTCAAAGGTTAGCGTCACTGTGACATCACACATGGTCATTATTCAACACCATAACTCAGTTTTCAACCCATCTCCTGTAACTTGACTAAATGGTGAAGACCATTATGTGGCCTCACACACCTTATTAAATGTAGAAACATAGCATCTCTGTTGAGGGATCCACTGTGAGATGTTAGTGGCACTCAGCATGGACTATGATGCAATATTGTAGGTGGGTTTAATTTGGGCCAGTTTGTGTTTTTTGTGTTCACCGTATGCATTCATGTTTATGGTTAGATAACAACACATCATGGTAAGACTCAGGAGAAAATCAAGACGAAGAAATGTGGTAAATGTATTCCCACGGGATAAAACTATTATACAGATTTCTACTGTGGACTCTGGTACCACTGACGATCAGGCCGTCGCACAACCTACCTTAGAACTACAATGTATTTAATATGTTACCTGATACCAGAGTTGACCTCAGCAGATGAAAAACAAAACTTATTTCTTGTGTAGTAAAATACTATGCAACGAGAGAGGAGATGTAATGGCAGGAAAAGGAAAGATGAACAACAATGTTTAAAGCCAATATTTTCACCTCATTTATAAATGATTGATATCATGACTGGTTACACTCCCATCACTGCACATTCAGGATCTCTGTCTCTCTGCATTTGGATCACCGATTGTCAACAAAAGCAGACACACGTTATTGATAAAACACTAAGGGTGAAGTGATTAAAGCTGTAGTTATTGAAGGGTAGCATTGATTAGAAATTCCCATAAGATGAGTGCAGAGCTAAAGCAGTTAAATTATCCTAAAAGAGAAAATTCCGAAGGTGTCAACTTTGCAGTGGAGCATGTGGGCAAATGGAAAAATCATTAGATCTGCCCTGATGACATTTATTATGATTAACATTTCCTCTGTTTGTGTGTCACGGTACAGAAAGAACAAAGAGTCATTGCCAAGTTTATAACTGGTGTTCGACAGTTACACACTTAAAATACAAGATTTATATCTAAGATATGGAAATTTCTACCTTCCCACCATCTGTAAATGTTTAGTCTCCACACAGGATCTCTGGAGCTCAGACAGAGTGACCATCAGGTTCTTGGACACCTTTGTCACTGAGTTCCCAGTTTGACTGGGTTGCTCTCGGAAGAGTCCTGGTTGTTCCAAACGTCTTCCCTTCAAGAATTATGGAGGACGGAGTTCTCTTAGAAACCTTAACGCAGCAGGTTCAATACAATGTGGTCTCTTAGCTTAGCAGGCAGCTCCTTGGGTCTCATGGTTTGGTTTGTGCTCAGATATAGGCCTATATTATCAGCTGTTAGACCGTGTATTGACCAAATCATGTCCAGGCAACTGCATTACCAGAGTTGGACTCAAGATGTAAAAGCATTTCTCTCCATTGAACTGGTCTCCAGCTAAGGCGACCTCAAAGGATCAACACAGAGCGATTAGTGATTAATGGGGTTAAAATAAGCTCAGAGTAAGAGCTAAAGGCTTAAAGCAAACACCGGAGCTGGTTAACATCTGTGTTCACCTTACATAGTCCTTCCTGCCCATCACATCTACCATTGCACTTTAAACAAGTTGGTTCTAATAACAATACAACAAAATGCTCAGTGGTGCTGCAAACAGGCTGAGGTCAGAGAGAACTAAGAAAAGAAGGAGACTCTCAGGTTTGCTCCTTTTGTAGATCCCCCTCACTGCTGGTTGGACAAGCTCTCATTAGTGGAGGAAGGAGCCACTCCCATCTCACCTGTAGAGAAAACAGGGGGAGAAGCAGAGACAGCAGGAAGGGAAAGAACACACACACACACACACACACACACACACACACACACACACACACACACACCCTGGAACTTAACAACCATACACAAATCACAGTGCATGGTTATATGGAGCATGGTTTCCATGGTAGGACACCACAGAGGAAGCTGCTGCTCTGAGCAGCTCAACACTGTTGTGGACTTCACAAGAAGTCATTTTCTACCTCTGCTACTTCCACAATGAAATATACAGTTGGTAGATTTACAGTATTTGAGCCTCTCTTTACAGCTTAATGTTTTGTTTTACTTTTTTTGGTTTAATTTGATACCAGCATATAATGTTGGTCATGAAATAATATATTATATATGTCATTAGTGTGATCTGCGCTCATAGAGCCTGAAAGGTGTGAAACACCCAGCACTCAATTAATCTACAGGCCTGTACTCTACAGAACATACACCCTAACCTCATGGCACTAGTTAATTGTGTCAACAGTGTTCTCATTGAAATGAATGACCAGCAGTGGTTTTTAATGCAGAATTAATGTCAGGCTGCACATGGCCTCAGCTGCAGCCATAATTTAACTACATGTAGCTTATCTTTAGAATATTCTTGCTGTGCTGATGGCTTGGCTGGCACAGCTGACTGCAGCTTCTCCTGGGAGGGAAGAACCACTTGAGTGCACTCAAAGAAGCCACAAAGAAGTCCCCCACAACGTGGCTTTTCATGCATAGAACAGTGTGCCAGAGGAGCAAGAGGAGCTCTTGCTTTGTTTCTTTGCCTGCACGTCCACCCAGCACTGAAAATAAGCTGCTCTGGATTTGGACACGAAGGCCTTGAAGAGTTTACCACAACTTTGAACTCTGTTAGTGATAAGCGTAGCTCGACTTGGAGTTTCGCTTTTTATACCAATTTAGATTTTGAGAAGCTGCCGTGTTTTATGGTGACCTCCACCCACACACATACCCACAAATATATACCCAAAATAAACACACTCACACATAGACACACAACTTTCTTTCTCATTCCATGTCGACAATTATGCACATGCACTGAACGCCTCCACACAGGGATTGATGGCTGATGTTCACAATATGACAGACTGATTAATGCACTGAGGCTGAGGGAAAACTTGTGTGTGGGTTTCTGTGTTGGCTTCCTGTAGGTGCAGCCCTGAGGAGATCCTTCACATCTGTTGATACTGTGTGTTCAGGATTCCATCAGTGTATGCCAGTGTACATCTTAGCTGAGGTGTGTATCTCCCACTTGTTGGCGCAGAGCCTCTCTGCACTCTGAGATCTTAAGGTGAAAATCCACAGATGCCTTCACAGTTTATGGTCACATGACTCTGTATTTCCACTGCTCTCCAGGAAATGTTGCAGTGAAACTTACTACATTTTAGTTGAACCGACTTTGCCTATTTAAGTTATGGATTTTTTTTGTCAATGTATTACACACATTCTGCAGCTGCCTTTGTCCAAAACTTAAGAAGTGCAGGCTACACAGAAGTTAGAACAAGACTTTTTGTGTGTGTATGATGTTTTTGTTTGTATTTAGTTGATTTTTTCAGGAAATTAGGCTGTGATGAGATGTGTTTTCAAGGCTATGTGTAAGCTGTGGGAAGGTCTATTAACATATAGATGATAGAGATTCTGTTTGTCAGATTAAGAGAGTTTATCGGTATGACAGTTATCTTTTTTAGATGGTAAAATGTTTTGACTAAATACCATCTGAACTCATAAACCAAAGAATTGATGGATTTAAATGTTGACCTGACAATGACCTCACAAGTTAGATGATCAAAGTCATTACAATTCATCCTGAATGGAACATGAATATCTGTGCCAAATTTCATGACAATCCATCCAAACGATCATCATAATTTTCACTCAAAACCACAAATGATCATCTGTGTCAGATTAAGTTTCCTGGGAACCATGAAGGTTTGTATCAAAGTTTATGCCAATCTATTGAGTGGATATTGCAATATAGACAACTTGTTGCTGGTGGCACTAAAAAGCTCAGTGTCAGTAGGATTAGTCCCCATGGGAATTAATATTTGTACAAAATGTCATTGCAATCCATCCAGTAGTTGTTGAGTGGATACTGACTGACCATCAAACAGAAGGATAGAGTATGAAAAACAGAGAAGGAGAAAGAGACAAACACTGGAAAAAAAATAGAGAGACTGCAGATGTATAAATAGACAACTCAGGGCAATTTGCTTATGTAATTCCAATGAGGCCATGTAAATGAACTGCAGACCTGTAAACCAGGAAACGGTGTCATCTCGTGCATAAACTAAGTGAAGGACAGGACATGAAAGCTGCTTTCAGACACGCACTTGGGCTCAACACACTCAGCTGTTTAGTAAAAAACTATAAGAATGAGCTGATGTGAGAACACAGCAGGAGAACCTCCGCAGGATTCACCGCAAGTGGGTAAATGGTAAATGGTCTGTATTTATATAATCCTTTCCTAGTCTTAATGACCACTCAAAGCGCTTTACAGTACAGTTTGCCATTTACCCATTCACACACACATTCATACAGTGCATCTATTAGCAGCACTTTTTTGTTCTATGAGGGGCAATTCGGGGCTCAGCATCTTGCCCAAGGACACTTCAGCATACAGATGGGGAAGACTGGGATCAAACTGCCGACCTTCTGGTTGGAGGATGACCGCTCTGCCCCTCAGCCTGATTTGTGTTGTAGTGAATGCATCTCTTGTTCATGTGTGAAAAGCAAACTCCAGAGAAATTCTTGACCCAATTGTTCGGACATCCTTCAGAGTTCATGTCTAAAAACAGCTAATTAGAGGTGAAGACCTGGAGCTGGACGTGAGCAAGAACGCTAGAGAGAGAGATGAAGGCCGCTGAAGATTAATAGAGCATAGAAAAGAGAAACCTCCCTCCTTTAAATGTCTTTCATCATTATCAGGAAACAGGTCAGCTGCCTCTTACAATTCCTCTATCGATTGAGTTTACTCGCCTTGGTCCATGTCACCATCCAACTCGTTCATCTATCCAGCGATGGAAACGAAGGACTCCAGGACAAAGATAAATGCAAAGTGATGGTGGAAGAAAGGAACAAAAGAATAGAGATACTCAGAGGAAGACATGACATATATAGGCCAGGTAACACTACTGAAACTTTAACATGTTGATACACACACACGTTTGTACTTCTATCTTAGTGAGGACACTCATTGGCATAATGCATTCCCTAGTCCCCTACCCTAACCATCCAAACTAAATGCCTCACCCTAACCTAAACCTAATTCTAACCCTAAAACCAAGTCTTAACCCCCAAACAGTCCATTAAAGGGGGGAGCACAAAGTGAGGACCGGCCAAAATGTCCTCACTTTCCCAAAATCTTCTCACTCCGTAGGTTGTTGGCTCAAACTGGTGAACCACGATTTCTCTGCCTGCACATGCAGCTCTCTCTCATAGGTCTTGGGGGGATTGACAGTTTATCAGGGGGCGATGATTTTTGGTAATTTTAACACGCCCTCTCTTTCCTCTACCAATTGCCCACTGACAATTTAAAGTTACAATATGATACATATTACATTACATCTTTTTATAACGTGAAACATGTTATGTTTTAATAATAATTGATCACATTATAATGTAAGACATTATGCTTTTTGAGATATTAATCAGTTTTTTGCTTTTCCAGCATGGCAACAATACGCTTCCGTAAGAAAGTCAAGTTAAAGTCAACTTTACTGTCAATTCTGCTGTGTACAGGACATAGATGGGATTGAAATACCATTTCTCTCCGATCCGCGGTGTAAACATATAAGTAGAGAGAACATATAAGCACGCAACATATTAAGTACTCAAAACATAGTACATAGTAGAATATAGTATACAGTCAAAAGGCACATGGTGGATAGGATGAGAGCACACCAAACCTTCATGGAAATTAATGTAATGTACATCCACAGGATGTAGTAAATAGCATTAAAGATAGCATCAGTTGTAGTAGATGAGCAGCATTTACAGTAAAAAAAAGGTAAAATTGCCACAAAAAGTGACAGGTGCATGTTGGCATTCAGGACTTCAGGAAAGTACCAGGTCTGCTATTTATATGCCGATTGTGTTTTATTCTAGAGGACCACCTTGGGCAACATTAGTAAAGCCTTCTGGCTTTATTTTGATTTATCCTCTACCATATTATCCACCTTGTGTTATATGTAATGAGTATAATGCACTGTTAAATGTGCTTTTAATCATCAAGTAAATTCATGTATTCATTCATTTAACCATTACTTGCTTAGCACTGACCCTAACCTATACCTAACCATAAACACAAAAATCAGCTTTCCCCCCAACTGGACAAGCAGTTTATCACAAACTGGGCAACAGGTCTGAAATTTGGGTGGTCGATGAAGGTCTATGTCTCAAACTGGTCCTCACAAAGTTAAAAGTACAAGTACACACAAACACATGGACTGTGTCCAGTTCGTGTTGGAGTTAAGATCATCAGCGACTCACTTTTAGATATGGTTTTCCTGATGTATCACTGTTACATCCTCACTCACTCAGATGCAACAAATGGACAGTGTTGGGTATTTTGGTCCCACCGCAATAAAAGCCCTCAAGACCATAACCTTTAATGCCACATCAGTGTGCCCTTGTCAATCAATCAATCAATCAAATTGTATTTGTATAGCCCATATTCACAAATCACAATTTGTCTCATAGGGATTAACAAGGTGTGACATCCTCTGCCCTTAACCCTCAACATGATGGCTCTTCTCCTTGTAACGGACTGCATCCCGAAACAACACAGATTGATGATTCAAAAACACAAGCAAAAAATGAAACAAAGCACATTTCATTACATGGTCATTTTGCCCCATAAGATCACATTGTGGCCACTGCTACATGTTGCGGTTTCCAGCAGAGGCAGATTTATTCCAAAAGTTATTGTAAATAAAATTAATTTACATACCCACTTTTATAAACTTAGAATATAATTCTATAAAGATAGAATTTCCCATTTTTCAGAAGGATGCCCCAAGAGGGCAGAATGTTGGTTAGGACGTTATAGGGGATTTATTGGGATGTGGGCTCTGGTTTCACCATACTTATGAGGACTATGGTGGACTGCTATTGAGGTGGCAGCAGATGGTGGATCCTGATGGCGGCAGTGGATCATGACTGTGGACTGTGGTGACATCCGATTGTGATGGTAGATCCTGATTGTGGTGGCTGCTGACCATGGACTATGATTACAACAAGACTGCTTGATATACAATATGTCTACTCAGATACTTTATTGACAATAATCCATCAATTCATTCATCTATTGCACTTCTGTCCGTCCTGGGAGAGGGATCCCTCACATGTGGCTCTCTCTGAGGTTTCTACCTTCTTTTTACCCTGTTAAAAGGTTTTTTTAGTAGTTTTTCCTTCCTCTTGTTGAGGGTTAAGGGCAGAGGATGTCACACTTTGTTAAAGCCCTATGAGACAAATTGTGATTTGTGAATATGGGCTATACAAATAAAAATTGATTGATTGATTGATTGATTGACTAAATGTTCTCACAACATTGGAAGAATAAAGAAAATCGTATTATTTTAAATATATTATTAAAACCATGTTTATTTTTCTTGTTGTTCTTAATTATAATAATTATCGTAATTATTGTGACCCACGCATTTCATTGCCAGCGACTGCTTAATGTAATTGTTGTGCATTTGACAATAAACTCTTGAATCTTGAATCTTGAATCCACTTGGATCGACCTTGTATTGCAGTACCTCTAGGAACGGTTCACCAACTCAGTAGATGGCGGTAATCAGTCCAAAATACTCTGTTTAATCTATGACAATACCGCGGCACAAAGTTTTTACAGTTATCTTCTGGGATCCACGCGTTAAGTCAACCCCTCCAACATATTCGGTCTCAACTTTGGAAATGTATATAAATATAATCATAAATTTTCATAGAATACCCTCAAGTTCGGCCTGTATCATTGATCAGAAGGTCAAAACACTTGATGACGCTAAGGTGCTGGCAGAGTTATGTCCTAACATCCGCTGGTGGCCCCTAACACCTGCTAACATCTAATGTTTTGTTTGTGGTAATTTGTGCCAGAAGACCTTCAGACGTACAAGGGATATTCTACATCTTATCCTATATATTAAATCATATAAACATTGCTTTTTTACATAAGTGAGATCTCAAAAAATATGTTGCAGTTGTAATATTTTCCATCTTCCTGCAGAAATTGAACTCCAAAATTGAATTAGTTGAGATCTCAAATTTCCTTCAAAATTAAGACAAACACAATCAAGTAACACTGTATCGATTTACGGTGATAGTCAGCAGCAACTGTGTCTTATTCTGAAAATATCTGACAGTTGAGTGCTTTACTATCGCTGTTGATCACCAGCCATAATAGAGTCACTCTACTCTGCCTTATACAGCTTATTTGAGACTAAGTTCAGGTGCTGATGGCTGTTGAATTAAGGAAGAAACTAAACTTACCTGTGAAACAGTAGATTTTCAACAGCAAAACAGCAAAACTTTAGTCTCAGTGGAATAAATCCTGAGAACAAATTATTCGATTTTGAATCTTTTAATAATTGTTTTAAATAGGGAGGAACGGAGCACCTGGAGAAAAGCCACAACCACAGAGAAACCAAACCGTTCATTTCATACATTTTATTCATTATAAATGTGAGGATACCAGAGCACCTGGAAAACCCATCCACAAAACTTTAGACTTAGTAAAGGTAATTATAATCGAAGAATATTGATAATAAAAGAAATGCTTCTTACCCATTTTCATTAGAACAGGTGAATTAGGAGAAAAGAAAATCAAAAACCTCATCAGTCAAACAATGAAGGTTAGGGTTAGGCTTAGGGTTGTACCAGTACGAGTAATGTCACAGCATGATAAATAACTTTTAGGTGCATCTACTGTGTTGGTGCCGGTACTGTTCAGAAAATATTCAGAAATTTGAAAGTGAAGCTATCGGAATAACATCATCCACCTTTTATCTCCGGAAGAAGGAGAGAACCTTGCTCTGAAGAGGAGGAAAAGCCAAGGCTTTTGCACAGGCGTCTTTTCAAGAGACAAATTGATATCTCAAGTTCTGGATCTCTTAAAGAAAGGAAACCATTAACATCTCTTGACAAGACCTTCTTACACAACTCCTTGAAAATGACCTCGTCAATGATTGTTTTGGGATGAAGAGTTAGTCAATGTCTTTGACCTCGGCCCATATTCTCTCCAGCAGATGATGACTTGTGTCTGTTATGTCGGCATCAGTTCCGGTGCACTTTGCCTTATTATAGATTTGTGATGAGCTGGTCCAAGGGAACACCTGACATACATTTATATCTGTCTGCTGCCAGCATCTTTTGCAATCTCCTCCTGGGTTCCTGTCTGATGATGCTGAGTTCTCCTGATCTTTGCTGACCTCTGATGATGATGACTGCTTCGATCTTTTCTCCTCAATGCTGCTGACCTCTGATGATGTTGACTGCTTAGATCTTTTCTTCCCACTGCTGCTGACCTCTGATGATGTTGACCGCTTAGATCTTTTCTTCCCACTGCTGCTGACCTCTGATGATGAAGTCTGCTTGGATCTTTTCCCCTCAATGCTGCTGAACACTGCTGGTGTTGACCGCTTCGATCTTTCATTCCCTCCGCTGCTGACCTCTGATGATGAAGTCTGCTTGGATCTTTTCCCCTCAATGCTGCTGAACACTGCTGGTGTTGACCGCTTCGATCCTTTATTCTCGTGTGACCTCTGATGATGATCTGCTTCGTTCCTTTCTCCTCAATTCTGTTGAACACTGCTGGTGTTATTCTTGATCTTTTCTTCCCTCCGCTGCTGACCTCCTCTGATGATGACTCCTTGATCTTTTTCCCCTCAATGCTGCTGAACACCTTGGTGTTGACCGCTTGATCTTTTATTCTCACTGCTGCTGACCTCTGATGATGAAGTCTGCTTGATCCTTTCTCCTCAATGCATTAGCCTCTAATGATGATGACTGCTTGTTTGCTCAGTAGTCGATGGCCATGAAAGCCTCAATGCCCTTTTTGTGTGGCGGTTAACTTAGCATTTGTTCAGCCACCAGCTTATCAGGACAGAAAACAAAACACCCTGGTCTGAATTTCTGCATGCCCTTTTCTGCCATAGGGAACATTAACTTTCGCTGGACCTGAACTAATGTCTGAATTCCTTCCAGGTGTGATGTACGCATAGATGAGATCTGAAAGCTGTTCTGTGAATACAGAACCTTTTCAGATGGAGAGCTTCAGTGTTTGGAATGCAGAACTTTCATTTTCCACCTCCCGACTTCTCTCAGAAGCACAGTCAATATTAGCCATCAATGACTGTATCGTCAGCCTCCTATTGACTTTGGTCTCCTCCTTGAATTTTTTCGCGAGCCTGCCAGTGTTTGAAGCGTCCCTGCTGTAATAAAGTCTTTGAAAAGACTGGCCAGTCGTCCTCATTCCTTTACTGATTGAGAGGTTTGGCTGTGGGGATTCCTTTCCATTTTTGCTTTCCTTATTGATTGACTCAATAATTTCATCTAAAAAACCATATCAATCTCTGGAAAGCGATGAATTAGAGAAAGGCTGTCATGGAACTCATCAAAGAAGTCTGTGATATCAGTCAAACTATTGTTGATTGCTTCCTGGACAGCATCTTCCCACTGTCCACCACTGCTTGTTGTTGAACCTCCCTCTGAGGAACTACCTGACTTAGGAGCCGACTCCTGAAGAGGGAGCTTGAAGAGGTCCTACACATCGAATGGGATCATGGCGTCCTGTTCTCTGAAATGGCCTGACTTCGCCTGCGCGATTGACACTCGAGCAAGAGTTTGATTTTGCATCTTCCTTTAACGTCTAGCAGGCATAACAGATCATCTTCTGGACTTTAGCGGGGTTAATGAGGCGGGTTGATATAGGCTTCTCAGAGCTCACACAGGTGGAGCTTGCAGACAAGGTGGAGTTGACAGTCTTCGTCACCTCTCGCCAAGTCTGTGAGCTTATCCAAACTCGTAGACTTTGTTATTGTGCCTGGTGAAAGACTGTCGTTGAGAGTGTCGCCCAGAATGGACCGAACTTCTTCCTCAGACATGGGTGCAAGGGGACATCGCTTTGCAATGGCATTTAAGCAGTCGTCATTAACTTCAGCAAGAAGATCTGCCAACATAAATATTATAGTTTCATCCGGTTTGCATGACTTCAACAGCTCCACTGCTCTGCACTGATCTTCGTAAAGGAATCGGAAATGCAGTGAGACAGTCTACCTCTATATCCATTTGTTCACTCTCTACCAGTGATCTCCATTCTGCGACTGTTTGTTCATGTGTAAATTCACAATTGTGTTTCGCTGTTCAGATGTATTTTCCAAATTTCATGAAAAATCTCTTATCTTCTTTGTTCTACCAATTCGCTGGTTAGTGCAGACTGACTCTTCACTAGTTAATTTTCTGAGATAGAACATCTTTAAAGAATAGGAAGGGAAAAAGAAGCAAAGGAGTTAAAAGGAGTGAAACAAGGAGTTTAAAGGAATTGAAGCAAAGGGGGTTTAAGAAATTCAAACAAAGGGGTTAAAGGACTATGATGCTGACTAATAGATCCGAAAAACTCTGATGTAACAATAAGCACACCCCTCGACTTTGACTGTAACATGGTGGATTGGGAGGCAGACAAAAGGTAATCATTCATTGAACTATTATATCCATTTTGTTTCTCAGACAGCCCTGCGTGCTGCCTTCGCAGCTCCGACTACGGTGAAGCGAGTCAGCAGCTTCCAGGTTCCTTAGAGGTCCACATCAGTGATGACCTGACCTGGACCCCACACCACACAGACTCCATCAGGAAGAGGGCCAGACAGCGGCTCTTCTTCCTCCACAGGCTGCGGAGGCTCCCACTTATGGATGCCAGGATTCTCTGCAATTTCTGCAGGTGCACCATAGAAATTATCCTGACTGGCTGCATCACCGCCTGGTATGGCAGCTGCCGCCCTGAACCGTAAGGCTTTACAGAGGGTGGTGAAGTCTGCCCCCAACACATCACCAGGACGGAGCTACCATCCATGGAGGACCTCTACACCCAGCGGTGTAGGAAGAAGGCCCAACAGGATTATCACAGACCCCTATCACCCCAGCCGCAGCTTTGTTTGCCTGCCGTCTGGCGGCCAAGTACGCAGCATCCGAGGCCCAGCACCACCAGGCTCAGAGACAGTTTCATCCCCAGGCCTGGAACTTTTAAACTCCTCCAATCTGCAACCCTTGCACTATTGTTTTTCTTTAGGTGTATATATATATTTATATATATATATATTTTATTTTCTATTTTAAATTTTTGATATTCTATTTTTATATTATTTTTATTCAATATTTTTTTGCTTGTAATATTAGAACATTGCTATAAGAGCCTGTGACCCACGCATTTCATTGCAAGCGACTGCTTAGTGTAATTGTTGTGCATTTGACAATAAACTCTTGAATCTTGAATCTTGAATCCACTTGGATCGACCTTGTATAGTACCTCTAGGAGCGGTTCACCAACTCAGTAGATGGCAGTAATCAGTCCAAAATACTCTGTTTAATCTGTAACTTCATGACACAAAGAAGTTTTACAGTTATCTTCTGGGATCACATGATCAAAGTCCCTTTCCCAACATATTTTTAGAGTCCTCAACTTTGGAAATGTATATAAATATAATCATGAATTTTCATAGAATACCCTCAAGTTCGGCCTGTATCATTGATCAGAAGGTCAAAACACTTGATGGCCATTAAGGTGCAACTGAAGTTATGTCTAACATCCGCTGGTGGCCTAACACCCTGCTAATATCTAATGTTTTGTTTGTGGTAATTTGTGCAGAAGACCTTCAGACGTACAAGGATATTCTACATCTTATCTATATAAATAAATCATATAAACTCTTGTTGCTTTTTACATAAGTGAGATATAAAAAATATGTTGCAGTTGTAATATTTCCATCTTCCTGCAGAAATTGAACTCCAAAATTGAATTAGTTGAGATCTCAAATTTCCTTCAAAATTAAGACAAACACAATCAAGTAACTGCTGTATCGATTTACGGTGATAGTCAGCAGCAGCTGTGTCTTATTCACCAGTATCTGACAGTTAGATGCTTACTATCGCTATTGATCACCAGCCATAATACTGAGGTCACTCTACTCTACCTTATACAGCTTGTTGGAGCTAAGTTCAGGTGAAGGTGCTGATGGCTGAAGTAGATTAAAGGAAGAAACTAAACTTGCACCTGTAGAGCAATCAGATTTTCAGCTTGTAAAACAGCAAAACTTTAGTCTCAGTGGAATAAATCCTGAGAACAAATTATTCGATTTTGAATCTTTTAATAATTGTTTTAAATAGGAGGAACCGGAGCACCTGGAGAAAAGCACAACAAGAGAGCAAGCCAATTCCATTTCATACATTTTTATTCATTATAAATGTGGGGATACCCAGAGCACCTGGAGAAAACCCATCACAAAACTTTAGACTTAGTAAAGGTATAATCGAAGAATATTGATAATAAAGAAAATGCTTCGCCCTTCATTTCGTAGAACAGGTGATTAGGAGAGAAAAGAAAATCAAAACCTCATCAGTCAAACAATGAAGGTTAGGGTTAGGCTTAGGGTTGTACCAGTACCAGTAATGTCACAGCATGATAAATAACTTTTAGGTGCATCTACTGTGTTGGTGCTGATTACTGTTCAGAAAATATTGGGAAATTTGAAAGTGAAGCTATCGGAATAACATCATCCACCTTTATCTCCGGAAGAAGGAAGAACCTTGCTCTGAAAGAGGAGAAGAAGCCAGGCTTTGCACAGGCGTCTTTTCAAGAGGAGCAAATTGATATCTCAAGTTCTGGATCTCTTAAAGAAAGGAAACCATTAGCATCTCTTGACAAGGCCACTTCTTACACAACTCCTTGAAAATGACCTCGTCAATGATTGTTTTGGGGATGATTGAGTCAATGTCTTGACCTCGAGCCCATATTCTCTCCAGCAGATGATGACTTGTGTCTGTTATGTCGACATCAGTCCAGGTCACCTTTGCCTTATTATAGATTTGTGATATGAGCTGGTCCAAAGAGAACACTGACATACATTTTTATATCTGTCTGCCAGCATCTTTGCAATCTCCTCCCTGGGTTCACCAATGATGATACTGAGTTCTCCCTGATCTTTGCTGACCTCTGATGATGACTGCTTCGATCTTTTCTCCTCAATGCTGCTGACCTCTGATGATGTTGACTGCTTAGATCTTTTCTTCCCACTGCTGCTGACCTCTGATGATGAAGTCTGCTTGGATCTTTTCCCCTCAATGCTGCTGAACACTGCTGGTGTTGACCGCTTCGATCCTTTATTCTCATTGCTGGTGACTTCTGATGATGAAGTCTGCTTCGTTCCTTTCTCCTCAATTCTGTTGAACACTGCTGGTGTTGACTTCTTCGGTCTTTTCTTCCCTCCGCTGCTGACCTCTGATGATGATGACTCCTTCGATCTTTTCCCCTCAATGCTGCTGAACACTGCTGGTGTTGACTTCTTTGGTCTTTTCTTCCCACTGCTGCTGACCTCTGATGATGAAGTCTGCTTCGATCCTTTCTCCTCAATGCTGTTGACCTCTAATGATGATGACTGCTTGTTTGTTTCCAGTGAGTCGATGGCCATGAAAGCCTCTGATACCCTTTTTGTGTGGCGGTTAACTTGGTTGTTCAGCCACCAGCTTATCAAGGACAGAAAACAAAACACCCTGGTCTGAATTTCTGCATATATGCCCCTGTGTGCCATAGGAACAGCCAACTTTTTCGCTGGACCTGAACTAATGTCTGAATTCCTTCCAGGTGTGATATCACGCATAGATGAGATCTGAAAGCTGTTCTGTGAATACAAGAACCTTTTCAGATGGGCTTCTTCAGTGTTTGGAATGCAGAACTTTCATTTCCACCTCCCGGCTTCTCCTTCTCCAGAAGCACAGCGTCAATATTAGCCATCAATGACTGTCGTCAGCCTCCTAATGACTTTAGTCTCACCTCCTTGAATTTTTGCGACCCCTGTCAGTATTTTGACGTCCCTGCTGTGGCAAAGTCTTTTATGAAAAGAACAGCCCAGTCATCCTGTTCCTTTACTGATTGAGAGGTTTGTGTGGAGATTCCTTTCCATTTTTGCTTTCCTTATTGATTGACTCAATAATTTCATCTAAAGCCATATCAATCTCTGGAAAGCGATGAATTGAGAAGAGGCTGTCATGGAACTCATCAAGAAGTCTGTGATGTCAGTCAAACTATTGATTACTTCCTGGACAAGCATCTTCCCACTGTCCATACTGCTTGTTGTTGAACCTCCCTCTGAGGAACTACAAACTTGGAGCTGACTCCTGAAGAGGGGAGCTTGAAGAGGTCCTACACATCGAATGGGATCATCTGAAGCGTCTGTTCCTCTGAGGAAATGGCCTGACTTCGCCTGCGCGATTGACACTCGAGCAAGAGTTTGATTTTTACATCTTCCTTTAACGTCTCGCGACATAACAGATCATCTTCTGGACTTTAAGCGGGGTTAATGGCGGGTTGATATAGGCTTCTCCAGAGCTCACACAGGTGGAGCTTGCAGACAAGGTGGAGTTGACAGTCTTCGTCACCTCCTCTACAACCAAGTCTGTGGCTTATCCAAACTCGTAGACTTTGTTGTGCCTGGTGAAAGACTGTCGTTGAGGTGTCGCCCAGAATGGACCGAACTTCTTCCTCAGACATGTGGGTGCAGGGGACATCGCTTTGCAATGGCATTTTGAAACAGTGTCATTAACTTCTGGCAGAAGATCTGCCAACATAAAATGTTGTAGTTTCATCAGTTTGCATGGCTTCAACAGCTCCCACTGCTCTGCACTGATCTTCGTAAAAAAAGGAATCGAAGTACGGGCGGACAGTCTCTACCTCTATATCCATTTATTTCACTCTCTGAGTGATCTCCATTGCGACTGTTGTTTGTTTCAATGTAGTATTTACGAATTATTATTTTCGCTGTTCAAGATGTGTTTTCCAAATTCTCATGAAAAATCTCTTATCTTCTTTGTTCTACCAATTCGCTGGTTAGTGCAGACTGACTCTTCACTAGTTAATTTTCTGAGATAAAGAGCATCTTTAAAGAATAGGAAGGGAAAAAGAAGCAAGGGAGTTTAAAGGAATTGAAGCAAAGGAGTTTAAAGGAATTGAAGCAAAGGGGGTTTAAGAAATTCAAACAAAGGGGGTTAAAGGACTATGATGTGACTAATAGATCAAAGGAAACTCTGATGTAACAATAAGCCACACCCCTCGACTTTGACTGTAACATAGTTAGTTGGGAGGCAGACAAAGGTAATCATTCATTGAACTATTATATCCATTTGTTTCTCAGACAATACGTACACGCTTGCGCTTACCGTCTGATTGGGCGAGTCAGCAACCAGGTTCATGGGGTCCACATCAGTGACCTGACCTGGACCCACCACACAGACTCTGCATCAGGAAGAGGGCCAGACAGCGGCTCTTCTTCCTCCGCAGACTGCGGAGGCTCAACATGGATGCCAGGATTCTCTGCAATTTCTACAGGTGCACCATAGAGTATCCTGACTGGCTGCATCACCAGCCTGGTATGGCAGCTGCATCCCTGAACCGTAAAGGCTTTACAGAGAGGGTGGTGAAGTCACCTTTAACACATCACCAGGACGGAGCTACCATCCATGGAGGACCTCTACACCCAGCGGTGTAGGAAGAAGGCCAACAGGATTATCACAGACCCCTATCACCCCAGCCATAACCTGTTTTGCCTGCTGCCGTCTGGCAGAAAGCGGTACCCTTAGCATCAGGCCCACACCACCAGGCTCAGAACAGTTTCATCCCCCTAGGCCATAAGACTTTTAAACTCCTCCAATCTGCAACCCTTAATGCCAATTGTTATGCATTTGACGTAAACTCTTGAATCTTGAATCTTGAATCCACTTGGATCGACCTTGTATCTTGGTGATACCTCTAAGGCAATTTCCTGGCAACTCAGTAGATGGCGGTAATCAGTCCAAAATACTCTGTTTAATCTGACAATACCATGACACAAAGAAGTTTTTTACAGTTATCTTCTGGGATCACATGATCAAGTCCTTTCCCAACATATTTTAAGGTCCTCCAACTTTGGAAATGTATATAAATATAATCATAGAATTTCATAGAATACCCTCAAGTTCGGCCTGTATCATTGATCAGAAGGTCAAAACACTTGATGACGCAAAGGTGCACAACTGAAGTTATGTCCCTAACATCCGCTGGTGGCCCCCTAACACCTGCTAACATCTAATGTTTTGTTTGTGGTAATTTGTAGAAGACCTTCAGACGTACAGGGATATTCTACATCTTATCCTATATATTAAATCATATAAACTCTTGTGCTTTTACATAAGTGAGATATAAAAAATATGTTGCAGTTATGTGCTTCCATCTTCCTGCAGAAATTGAACTCCAAAATTAGATTAGTTGAGATCTCAAATTTCCTTCAAAATTAGAACAAACACAATCAAGTAACACTGTATCGATTCTACGGTGATAGTCAGCAGCAACTGTGTCTTATTCTGAAAATATCTGACAGTTAGATGCTTACTATCGCTATTTGATCACCAGCCATAATGAGGTCACTCTCTGCCTTATGCAGCTTGTTGGAGCTAGTTCAGGTGAAGGTGCTGATGGCTGATAGATTAAAGGAAGAAACTAAACTTGCACCTGTGAAACAGTGAATTTTCAACTTGTAAAACAGCAAAACTTTAGTCTCAGTGGACAAATCACGAGAACAAATTATTCGATTTTGAATCTTTTAATAATTGTTTTAAATATAGGAGGAACGGAGCACCTGGAGAAAAGCCACAACAAGAGCAAATAATTCCATTTCATACATTTTATTCGTATAAATGTGGGGATACAGAGCACCTGGAGAAAACCCATCACAAAACTTTAGACTTAGTAAAGGTAATTATAATCAGAAGAATATTGATAATAAAAAGAAAAATGCTTCGCCCCTTCATTTCGTAGAACAGGTGATTAGGAGAAAAAATCAAGAAACCTCATCAGTGTAATGAAGGTTAGGGTTAGGCTTAGGGTTGTACCAGTACAGTAATGTCACAGCATGATAAAATGCTTTTAGGTGCATCTACTGTGTTGGTGCGTTACTGTTCAATATTTAAATTTGAAAGTGAAGCTATCGGAATAACATCATCCACCTTTTATCTCCGGAAGAAGGAAGAGAACCTTGCTCTGAAAGGAGAAGAAGCCAGGCTTTTGCACAGGCGTCTTTTCAAAGAGAACAAATTGAGTATCTCAAGTTCTGGATCTCTTAAAAGAAAGTATTCGCATCTCTTGACAAGGCCACTTCTTACACAACTCCTTGAAAATGACCTCGTCAATGATTGTTTGGGGATGAAAGTTGAGTCAATGTCTTTGACCTCGGCCATATTCTCTCCAGCAGATGATGACTTGTGTCTGTTATGTAGACATCAGTCCAGGTCACCTTTGCCTTATTATAGATTTGTGATATGAGCTGGTCCAAGAGAACACTGACATACATTTTATATCTGTCTGCTGCCAGCATCTTTGCAATCTCCTCCCTGGAGTTCCTGTCTGATGATGCTGAGTTCTCCTGATCTTTGCTGACCTCTGATGATGATGACTGCTTCGATCTTTTCTCCTCAATGCTGCTGACCTCTGATGATGTTGACTGCTTAGATCTTTTCTTCCCACTGCTGCTGACCTCTGATGATGAAGTCTGCTTGGATCTTTTCCCCTCAATGCTGCTGAACACTGCTGGTGTTGACCGCTTCCATCCTTTATTCTCATTGCTGGTGACTTCTGATGATGAAGTCTGCTTCGTTCCTTTCCTCCTCAATTCTGTTGAGAACACTGCTGAGGTGTTGACTTCTTCGGTCTTTCTTCCCTCAGCTGCTGACCTCTGATGATGATGACTCCTTCGATCTCTTCCCTCAATGCTGCTGAACACTGCTGGTGTTAAACCTAACTTTAGTCTTTTCTTCCCTCGCTGCTGACCTCTGATGATGAGGGAAGTCTTAGCCCGATCCTTTCTCCCTCAATGCTGTTGACCTCTAATGATGATGACTGCTTGTTTGTTTCCAGTGAGTCGATGGCCATAAAGCCTCTGACACCATTTTTGTGTGAGTTAGCAGTTGTTCAGCCACCAGCTTAATCAAGGACAGAAACAAAACACCCTGGTCACAGATTTCTGCATATATGCCCCTGTAATGCCATAAAGGAACAGCCAACTTTTCGCTGGACCTGAACTAATGTCTGAATTCCTTCCAGGTGTGATATACGCATAGATGAGATCTGAAAGCTGTTCTGTGAATACAAGGAGCAACCCTTTTCAGATGGAAGCTTCTTCAGTGTTTGGAATGCAGAACTTTCATTTCCACCTCCAGCTTCTCCTTCTCCAGAAGCACAGCGTCAATATTAGCCATCAATGGCTGTATCGTCAGCCTCCTGTGACTTTAGTCTCCTCCTTGAATTTTTTAGAGCCCTGTGAGTATTTAGAGCGTCCCTGCTGTGGCAGAGTCTTTATGAAAAGAGACTATTTGATCGTCTCATTCCTTTACTGATTGAGAGGTTTGGCTGTGGAGATTCTTTCCATTTTGCTTTCCTTATTGATTGACTCAATAATTTTCATCTAAAGCCATATCAATCTCTGGAAAACGATGAATTGAGAAAGAGGCTGTCATGGAACTCATCAAAGGGAAGTCTGTGATGTCAGTCAGACTATTGTTGATTGCTTCCTGGACAAGCATCTTCCCACTGTCCATACTGCTTGTTGTTGAACCTCCCTCGAGAACTACACATTGGCGACTCCTGAAGAGGGGAGCTTCGAGGAGTCCTACACATCCGAATGGGATCATGCGGCGTCCTGTTCCTCTGAAATGGCCTGAGCTTAAGCCTGCGCGATTGACACTTCGAGCAAGAGTTTGATTTTACATCTTCCTTTAACGTCTCGCAGGCATAACAGATCATCTTCTGGACTTTAGCGGGGTTAATGAGGCGGGTTGGTATGGGCTTCTCTAGGCTCACACAGGTGGAGCTTGCAGACAAGGTGGAGTTGACAGTCTTCGTCACCTCCCCTCTGGCAAAGTCTGTGAGCTTATCCAAACTACAGTAGACTTTTTGTTTGTGCCTGGTGAACTGTCGTTGAGAGTGTCGCCAGAATGGACGAACTTCTTCCTCAGACATGGGTGCAAGAGGTTCGCTTTGCAATGGCATTTGAAACGGTCGTCGTTAACTGGCCAGAAGATGCCAACATAAATGTTGTAGTTTCATCGGTTTGCATGACTTTAACAGCTCCCACTGCTCTGCACTGATCTTCGTAAAAGGAATCGAAATGCAGGCGGACAGTCTCTACCTCTATATCCATTTATTCACTCTGGTAGTCTCATTACGACTGTTGTTTGTTTCAATGTATTATTTACAATTGTTATTTTCGCTGTTCAAGATGTGTTTCCAAATTCTCATAGAAAAATCTCTTATCTTCTTTGTTCTACCAATTCGCTGGATTTAGTGCAGACTGACTCTTCACTAGTTAATTTTCACAGGATAAGAGCATCTTTAAAGAATAGGAAGGAAAAAGAAGCAAGGGAGTTTAAGGAATTGAAGCAAGGAGTTTAAAGGAATTGAAGCAAAGGGGTTTAAGAAATTCAAACAAAGGGGTTAAGGACTATGATGTGACTAATAGATCAAAACTCTGATGTAACAATAAGCCACCCCTCATTTTGACTGCTAACATAGTTAGTTAGAGGCAGACAAAAAGGTAATCATTCATTTGAACTGTCTCTCCATTTGTTTCTCCAGTTAATTACACGTACTGCAGCTTGCAGCTTACCGACTACGGTGGAGGCGAGTCAGCAGCTTCAGGTTCCTTGGGGTCCACATCAGTGGATGGCTGACCTGGACCCACCACAGACTCCATCAGGAAGAGGGCCAGACAGCGGCTCTTCTTCCTCCACCCGGGCTGCGGAGGCTCAACATGGATGCCAGGATTCTCTGCAATTTCTACAGGTGCACCATGAAGGTGCATCCTGACTGGCTGCATCACCGCCTGGTATGGCAGCGCAGCCTGGCTGTAGGCTTGCAGAGGGTGGTGAAGTCACCCAACACATCACCAGGACAGGCTACCAGCCATGGAGGACCTCTGCCCAGCGGTGTAGGAAGAAGGCCAACAGGATTATCACAGACCCCTATCACCCCAGCCATAAACTGTTTTGCCTGCTGCCGTCTGGCCGACGGTACCGCAGCATCCGGGCCCGCACCACCAGGCTCAGAGACAGTTTCATCCCCCAGGCCATAAGACTTTTAAACTCCTCCAATCTGCAACCCTTAATGTAATTGTTGTGCATTTGACAATAAACTCTTGAATCTTGAATCTTGAATCCACTTGGATCGAGCCTTGTTTCTCGCAGTACCTCTAGGAACGGTTCACCAACTCAGTAGATGGCGGTAATCAGTCCAAAATACTCTGTTTAATCTATGACAATACCATGACACAAGTTTTTACAGTTATCTTCTGGGATCACATGATCAAAGTCCCTTTCCCAACATATTTTGAGTCTCCAACTTTGAAATGTATATGGCTAAAATCATGATTTTCATAGAATACCCTCAAGTTCGGCCTGTATCATTGATCAGAGTCAAACTGATAAGCCACTTCAAAATTGCACAACTGAAGTATGTCCTAACATCCGCTGGCCCTAACACCTGCTAACATCTAATGTTTTGTTTGTGGTAATTTGTGCAGAAGACCTTCAGACGTACAAGGGATATTCTACATCTTATCCTATATATTAAATCTATATCAGCTGCTGTTGCTTTTTACATAGTGAGATATAAAAAATATGTGCAGTTGTAATATTTCCATCTTCCTGCAGAAATTGAACTCAAAATTGAATTGAATTTGGAATCTGTTTATTCAAAATTGAGAACAAACAATCAAGTAACACTGTATCGATTTACGGTGATAATTGGCAGCAACTGTGTCTTATTCTGAAAATATCAGCAGTTAGATGCTTACTATCGCTATTTGATCACCAGCCATAATGAGGTCCACTCTGCTCTGCCTTATATGGCTTGTTGGAGCTAAGTTCAGTGAAGGTGCTGATGGCTGATGAATTAAAGAAGAAACTAAACTTGCACCTGTGAAACAGTGAACAACAGCAAAACAGCAAAACTTTAGTCTCAGTGGAATAAATCCTGAGAACAAATTATTAAATTTTGAATCTTTCAATAATTGTTTTAAATATAAGGAGGAACCAGGAGCACCTGGAGAAAAGCCACAACAAGAGAGCAAATAATTCCATTTCATACATTTTATTCATTATAAATGTGGGGATACCAGAACACCTGGAAAACCCATCACAAAACTTTAGACTTAGTAAAGGTAATTATAATCGAAATATTGATAATAAGAAAATGCTTCGCCCTTCATTTCGTAGAACAGGTGATTAGGAGAGAAAAATCCAAAAGCCTCATCAGTCAACAATGAAGGTTAGGGTTGAAGCAAGGGTTGTACCAGTACAGTAATGTCACAGCATGATAAATACTTTTAGGTGCATCTACTGTGTTGGTGCACCGTTACTGTTCAGAAAATATTGAAATTTGAAAGTGAAGCTATCGGAATAACATCATCCACCTTTTATCTCCGGAAGAAGGGAAGAGACCTTGCTCTGAAAGAGGCAACCAGCTTTGCACAGCGTCTTTTCAAAGGAGCAAATTGATATCTCAAGTTCTGTGGATCTCTTAAAAGAAAGGAAACCATTAGCATCTCTTGACAAAGGCCCTTCTTACACAGCTCCTTGAAAATGACCTCGTCAATGATTGTTTTGGGGATGAAAGTTGAGTCAATGTCTTTGACCTCGGCCCATATTCTCCAGCAGATGATGACTTGTGTCTGTTATCGACATCAGTCAGGTCACCTTTGCCTTATTATAGATTTGTGATATAGGCTGGTCCAGAGAACACTGACGTTTTATATCTGTCTGCTGCAGCATCTTTGCAATCTGCTCCTGGAGTTCCTGTCTGATGATGCTGGGTTTCTCCTATGATGCTGACCTCTGATGATGACTGCTTGATCTTTTCTCCTCAATGCTGCTGACCTCTCAGTGATGTTGACTGTAGATCTTTCTTCCCTGCTGCTGACCTCTGATGATGAAGTCTGCTTGGATCTTTTCCCCTCAATGCTGCTGAACACTGCTGGTGTTGACCGCTTCGATCTTTCATTCCCTCCGCTGCTGACCTCTGATGATGAAGTCTGCTTGGATCTTTTCCCCTCAATGCTGCTGAACACTGCTGGTGTTGACCGCTTCGATCCTTTATTCTCATTGCTGGTGACTTCTGATGATGAAGTCTGCTTCGTTCCTTTCTCCATAATTCTGTTGAACACTGCAAGTGTTGACTTCTTCGGTCTTTTCTTCCCTCCGCTGCTGACCTCTGATGATGATGACTCCTTGATCTTTTCCCCTCAATGCTGCCAGACATAAAGGTGTTGACCGCTTCGATCTTTTATTCTCTGCTGCTGACTACAGTGGTATTCTGCTTCAGTCCTTTCTCCTCAATGCTGTTGACCTCTAATGATGATGACTGCTTGTTTGTTTCCAGTGAGTCGATGGCCATGAAAGCCTCTGATACCCTTTTTGTGTGGCGGTTAACTTGGTTGTTCAGCCACCAGCTTATCAGGACAACTCAAAACACCCTGGTCTGAATTTCTGCATATATACCTGTGTACCAAAGGAACAGCCAACTTTTCGCTGGACCTGAACTAATGTCACAGATTATTAGGTGTGATGTACGCATAGATGAGATCTGAAAGCTGTTCTGTGAATACAAGAACCTTTTCAGATGACTTCTTCAGTGTTTGAATGCAGAACTTTCATTTCCACCTCCCGGCTTCTCCTTCTCCAGAAGCACAAGCGTCAATATTAACCATCAATGACTGTATAGTCAGCCTCCTATTGACTGGTCTCTCAGCAGATTTTCAAACCCCTGTCAATGTTGACATCCTGCTGTGGCAAGTCTTTATGAAAAGGGTGTGATCGTCCTCATTCCTTTACTGATTGAAGTTTTGGCTGTGGGAGATTCCTTTCCATTTGCTTTCCTTATTGATTGACTCAATAATTTCATCTAAAGCCATATCAATCTCTGGAAAACGATGAATTGAGAAGAGGCTGTCATGGAGACTCTCATCAAAAGTGTGATGTCAGTCAAACTATTGTTGATTGCTTCCTGGACAAGCATCTTCCCACTGTCCATACTGCTTGTTGTTGAACCTCCCTCTGAGGAACTACCTGACTTGGAGCTGACTCTGAAGAGGAGCTTGAAGAGGTCCTACATCAATTGGATCGTCTGAAGCGTCCTGTTCCTCTGAAATGGCCTGACTTCGCCTGCGCGATTGGCTTTACTCGAGCAAGAGTTTGATTTTTGCATCTTCCTTTAACGTCTATGAGCATAACAGATCATCTTCTGGACTTTACTTGAAGTTAATGAGGCGGGTTGATAGGCTTCTCAAGGGCTCACAGATGGAGCTTGCAGACAAGTGGAGTTGATAGTCTTGTCCACCTCCTCTACAACCAAGTCTGAGCTTATCAAGCCTAAGTAGACTTTGTTGTGCCTGGTGAAAGACCTTCGTTGAAATTATCGCCCAGAATGGACGAACTTCTTCCTCAGACATGGGTGCAAGGGACATCGCTTTGCAATGGCATTTGAAACAGTCGTCATTAACTTCAGCAGAAGATCTGCCAACATAAATGTTGTGGATTTCATCCGGTTTGCATGACTTCAACAGCTCCCTGCTCTGCACTGATCTTCGTAAAGGAATGAGTACGGGCGGACAGTCTCACCTCTATATCATTGTTTCACTCTCTGAGTAGTCTCCATTACGACTGTTGTTTGTTTCAATGTGTTACGAATTGTTATTTTCGCTGTTCAAGATGTGTTTCCAAATTCTCATGAAAAATCTCTATCTTCTTTGTTCTACCAATTCGCTGGTTAGTGGACTGACTCTCTTCACTAGTTAATTTTCTGAGATAAAGGCATCTTTAAAGAATACAAGAGGAAAAAGAAGCAAGGGGAGTTTAAAAGGAATTAAGAGCAGGAGTTTAAAGGTGAAGCAAAGGGGGTTTAAGAAATTCAAACAAGGGGTTAAAGGACTATGATGTGACTAATAGATCAAGAGGAAACTCTGATGTAACAATAAGCCACACCTCGACTTTGGCTGTAACATAGTTAGTTGGGAGGCAGACAAAAAGGTAATCATTGTTGAACTATTATATCCATTTGTTTCTCCAGACAATACTGCATTACACGCTTGCGCTTACCGACTACGGTGGAGGCGTCAGCAGCTTCAGGTTCCTTAGGTCCACATCAGTGATGACCTGACCTGGACCCACCACTGGGCTCCATCAGGAAGAGGGAGCCAGACAAGCGCTCTTCTTCCTCCGCGAGCCTGCGGGAGGGCTCAACATGGATGCCAGGATTCTCTCCCGAATTTCTACAGGTGCACCATAAGTATCCTGACTGGCTGCATCACACCGCCTGAGTATGGCAGCTGCATCCCTGAACCGTAAGGCTTACAGAGGGTGGTGAAGTGCCCAACACATCACCAGAATGGGCTGCCATCCATGGAACCTCTACACCCAGCGGAGTGCTAGGAAGAGGCCAACAGGATTATCACAGACCCCTATCACCCCAGCCATAAACTGTTTGCCTGCTGCCGTCTGACGTATTACCGCAGCATCCGGAGCCCGCACCACCAGGCTCAGAGACAGTTTCATCCCCAGGCCATAAGACTTTTAAACTCCTCAATCTGCAACCCCTTGCACTATTGTTTTTTTCTTTAGGTGTATATATATATTTATATATATATATATTTTATTTCTATTTTAAATTTTTGATATTCTATTTTATATTATTTTATTTAATATTTTTGCTTGTAATATTCGAACATTGCTATAAGAGCCACATGACCCACGCATTTCATTGCCAGCGACTGCTTTATGTGGTGTTGTGCATTTGACAATAAACTCTTGAATCTTGAATCACGAATCCGCCGGATCGACCTTGTATTGCAGTACCTCTAGGAGCAGTTCCACCAACTCAGTAGATGGCATTAATCAGTCAAAATATATATTTAATCTGTGACAATACCATGACACAAAGAAGTTTTTACAGTTATCTTCTGGGATCACATGATCAAAGTCCCTTTCCCAACATATTTTTGGGTCCTCCAACTTTGGAAATGTATATAAATATAATCATAGAATTTTATAGAATACCCTCAAGTTCGGCCTGTATCATTGATCAGAAGGTCAAAGCACTTGATGGCGCTAAGGTGCACAACTGAAGTTATGTCCTAACATCCGCTGGTGGCCCTAACACCTATAACATCTAATGTTTTGTTTGTAGTAATTGTGCAGACCTTCAGACGTACAAGGGATATTCTACATCTTATCCTATATATTAAATCATATAAACTCTTGTTGCTTTTTACATAAGTGAAGGATATAAAAAATATGTATTTTGATTCTTAATATTTCCATCTTCCTGCAGAAATTGAACTCAAAATTGAATTAGTTGAGGATCTCAGAATTTCCTTCAAAATTAAGACAAGCACAATCAAGTAACCTTATGTCGATTTCTACGGTGATAGTCAGCAGCAACTGTGTCTTATTCTGAAAATATCTGACAGTTAGATGCTTACTATAGCTATTTGATCACCAGCCATAATGAGGTGCTCTACTCTGCCGCTATACAGCTTGTTGGAGCTAAGTTCAGGTGAAGGTGCTGATGGCTGATGAATTAAAGGAAGAAACTAAGCACCTGTGACAGTGAATTTTCAACTTGTAAAACAGCAAAACTTTAGTCTCAGTGGAATAAATCCTGAGAACAAATTATTCGATTTTGAATCTTTTGTAATTGTTTTAAATATGGGAGAGGGCAGACACCTGGAAAAGCCACAACAAGAGAGCAAATAATTCCATTTCATACATTTTATTCATTATAAATGTGGGATACAGAGCCTACAGAGAAAACCCATCACAAAACTTTAGACTTAGTAAAGGTAATTATAATCGAAGAATATTGATAATAAGAAAATCTTCGCCCCTTCATTTCGTAGAACAGGTGATTAGGAGAGAAAAGAAAATCAAAAACCTCATCAGTCAAACAATGAAGGTTAGGGTTAGAGCTTAGGAGTTGTACCGGTACAGTAATGTCACAGCATGATAAATAACTTTTAGGTGCATCTACTGTGTTGGTGCACCGTTATGATCAGAAATATTTAAATTTAGAGGTAGAGCTATCGGAATAGCATCATCACCTTTTATCTCCGGAAGAAGGAAGAGAACCTTGCTCTGAAAGGAGAAGAAGCCAGGCTTTTGCAGGCGTCTTTTCAAGAGGAGCAAATTGATATCTCAAGTTCTGGATCTCTTAAAGAGAAACCATTAGCATCTCTTGACAAGGCCACTTCTTACACAGCTCCTTGAAGAGCTGGCCTCAATCAATGATTGTTTTTGGGGATGAAAGTTGAGTCAATGTCTTGACCTCGGCCCATATTCTCTCCAGCAGATGATGACTTGTGTCTGTTATGTCGACATCAGTCCAGGTCACCTTTGCCTTATTACTTCAGATTTGTGATATGAGCTGGTCCAAGAGAACACTGACATACATTTTATATCTGTCTGCTGCCAGCATCTTTGCAATCTCCTCCCTGGAGTTCCTGTCTGATGATGCTGAGTTCTCCTGATCTTTGCTGACCTCTGATGATGATGACTGCTTCGATCTTTTCTCCTCAATGCTGCTGACCTCTGATGATGTTGACTGCTTAGATCTTTTCTTCCCACTGCTGCTGACCTCTGATGATGAAGTCTGCTTGGATCTTTTCCCCTCAATGCTGCTGAACACTGCTGGTGTTGACCGCCCGATCTTTTTATTCTCTGTTGCTGGTAGCCTCTGATGATGAAGTCTGCTTCGTTCCTTTCTCCTCAATTCTGTTGAACACTGCTGGTGTTGACTTCTTCGGTCTTTTCTTCCCTCCGCTGCTGACCTCTGATGATGATGACTCCTTCGATCTCTTCCTGTGCTGCTGAACACTGCTGGTGACACATACGTCTTTTCTTCCCTCCGCTGCTGACCTCTGATGATGAAGTCTGCTTGATCCTTTCTCCTCAATGCTGTTGACCTCTAATGATGATGACTGCTTGTTTGTTTCCAGTAGGTGATGACGACCTCTGATACCCTTTTTGTGTGGCAGTTAACTTGGTTGTTCAGCCACCAGCTTTATCAAGGACAGAAAACAAAACACCCTGGTCTGAATTTCTGCATATATGCCCCTATTGTGCCATAAAGACAGCCAACTTTTCGCTGGACTGGAACTAATGTCTGAATTCCTTCCAGGTGTGATGTACGCATAGATGAGATCTGAAAGCTGTTCTGTGAATACAAGAACCTTTTCAGATGGAAGCTTCTTCAGTATTTGGAATGCCCAGAACTCATTCCCTCCACGGCTTCTCCTTCTCCAGAAACACAGCGTCATCATTAGCCATCAATGACTGTATCGTCAGCCTCCTGTTGACTTTGGTCTCACTCCTTGAATTTTTGTGACCCTGTCAGTATTTGACGTCCTGTGGCAAAGTCTTTATGAAAAGACTATTGATCGTCCTCATTCCTTTACTGATTGAGAGAGTTTGGCTGTGGAGATTCCTTTCCATTTTGCTTTCCTTGATTGACTCAATAATTTCATCAAGCCATATCAATCTCTGGAAAACGATGAATTGAGAAAGAGGCTGTCATGAGACTCATCAAAGAGTCTGTGATGTCAAGTCAAACTGTGTTGATTGCTTCCTGGACAAGCATCTTCCCACTGTCCATACTGCTTGTTATTGAACCTCCTCTGAAGACCACCTGACTTGGAGCTGACTTTCCTGAAGAGGGGAGCTTGAAGGTCCTACACATCGAATGGGATCATCTGAGCGTCCTGTTCCTCTGTAGGAAATGGCCTGACTTCGCCTGCGCGATTGACACTCGAGCAAAGTTTGATTTTGCATCTTCCTTTAACGTCTATGAGCATAACAGATGTCTTCTGGACTTTAGCGGGAGTTAATAGAGTGGGTTGATATAGGCTTCTCAGAGCTCACAGGTGGAGCTTGCAGACAAGGTGGAGTTGACAGTCTTCGTCACCTCCTCTACAGCCAAGTCTGTGAGCAGCCAAACTCGTAGACTTTGTTATTGCCTGGTGAAAGACTGTCGTTGAGAGTGTAAGCCCAGAATGGACCGAACTTCTTCCTCAGACATGGGTGCAAGGGGACATCGGCTTTGCAATGGCATTTAGAAAGCAGTGCGTCATTAACTTCAGCAGAAGATCTCTGCCAACATAAATGTTGTAGTTTCCATCCGGTTTGCATGACACTTAGCTCACTGCTCTGCACTGATCTTCGTAAAAGGAATCGAAATGCGACGGACAGTCTCTACTCTATATCCATTTGTTTCACTCTCTGAGTGATCTCATTGCGACTGTTGTTTGTTTCAATGTGTGTTACAGATTATTATTTCGCTGTTCAAGATGTGTTTTCCAAATTCTCGCAAAAATCTCTTATCTTCTTTGTTCTACCAATTCGCTGGTTAGTGCAGACTGACTCTTCACGCGTGATTAATTTTCTGAGATAAAGAGCATCTTTAAAGAATAGGAAGGAAAAAGAAAAGCAGGGAGTTAAGGAATTGAAGCAAAGGAGTTTAAAGCAATTGAAGCAAGGGGTTTAAGAAATTCAAACAAAGGGGTTAAAGGACTATGATGTGACTAATAGATCAAAACTCTGATGTAACAATAAGCCACACCCCTCGACTTTGACTGTAACATAGTTAGTTGGGAGGCAGACGAGTAATCATTCATTGAACTATTATATCCATTTTGTTTTACTCAGACAATACGTGCGCTTGCTGGCGTACCGACTACGGTGGGCCCAGTCAGCAGCTTCAGGTTCCTTGGGGTCCACATCAGATGACCTGACCTGGACCCACCACACAGACTCCATCAGAAGGGCCAGACAGCGGCTCTTCTTCCTCCGCAGGCTACGGAGGCTCAACATGGATGCCAGGATTCTGCAATTTCTACAGGTGCACCATAGAGTATCCTGACTGGCTGCATACCGCCTGGTATAGCTGCACCATCCCTGAACCGTAGGCTTTACAGAGGAGTGGTGAAGTCACCCAACACATCTGGAGACGGAGCTACCATCCATGGAGGACCTCTCTACACCCAGCGGTGTAGGAAGAAGGCCAACAGGATTATCACAGACCCCTATCACCCCAGCCATAAACTGTTTGCCTGCTGCCATGCGGCGGCGGTGCCGCAGCATCGGGCCCCGCACCACCAGGCTCAGAACAGTTTCATCCCCCTGAGCCATAAGACTTTTAAACTCCTCCAATCTGCAACCCTTAATGTAGTGTTGTGCATTTGACAATAAACTCTTGAATCTTGAATCTTGAATCACTTGGATCGACCTTGTATCGCAGTACCTCTAAGACGGTTCACCAACTCAGTAGATGGTAATCAGTCCAAAATACTCTGTTTAATCTATGACAATACCATGGCCACAAAGAAGTTTTTACAGTTATCTTCTGGGATCACATGATCAAAGTCCCTTTCCCAACATATTTTAAGGTCCTCCAACTTTGAAATGTATATAAATATAATCATAGAATTTTCATAGAATACCCTCAAGTTGGCCTGTATCATTGATCAGAAGGATCAAAACACTTGATGGCCTTAAAGGTGCACAACTGAAGTTATGTCCCTAACATCCGCTGGTGGCCCTAACACCTGCTAACATCTAATGTTTGTTTGTGGTAATTTATTGCAGAAGACCTTCAGACGTACAAGGGATATTCTACATCTTATCCTGTATTAAATCATATAAACTCTTGTTGCTTTTTACATAAGTGAGATATAAAAATATATTTGCAGTTATAATATTTCCATCTTCCTGCAGAAATTGAACTCCAAAATTGAATTAGTTGAGATCTCAAATTTCCTTCAAATTAAGACAAACACAATCCAAGTAACACTGTATCGATTTACGGTGATAGTCAGCAGCAACTATGTCTTATTCTGAAAATATCTCTGACAGTTAGATGCACTATCGCTATTTGATCACCAGCCATAATGAGTCCTCTACTCTGCCTTATACAGCTTGTTGGAGCTAAGTTCAGGTGAGTGCTGATGGCTGATGAATTAAAGGAAGAAACTAAACTTGCACCTGTGAAACAGTGAATTTTCAGCTTGTAAAACAGCAAAACTTTAGTCTCAGTGGAATAAATCCTGAGAACAAATTATTCGATTTTGAATCTTTTAATAATTGTTTTAAATATGGGAGGGAACCGGAGCACCTGGAGAAAAGCCACAACAAGAGAGCAAATAATTCCATTTCATACATTTTATTCATTATAAATGTGGGGATACCAGAGCACCTGGAAAACCCATCACAAAACTTTAGACTTAGTAAAGGTAATTATAATCGAAGAATATTGATAATAAAAATGCTTCGCCCCTTCATTTCGTAGAACAGGTGATTAGGGAGAGAGAAAAGAAAATCAAAACCTCATCAGTCAAACAATGAAGGTTAAGGTTAGGCTTAGGAGTTGTACACCAGTACAGTAATGTCACAGCATGATAAATAACTTTTAGGTGCATCTACTGTGTTGGTGCACGTTACTGTTCAGAAAATATTTAAATTTGAAAGTGAAGCTATCGGAATAACATCATCCACCTTTTATCTCGGAAGAAGGAAGAGAACCTTGCTCTGAAGAGGAGAAGAAGCCAGGCTTTTTGCACAGTCTTTTCAAGAGGAGCAAATTGATATCTCAAGTTCTGGATCTCTTAAAGAAAAACCATTAGCATCTCTTGACAAGGCCACTTCTTACGCTCCTTGAAAATGACCTCGTCAATGATTGTTTGGGGATGAAAGTTGAGTCAATGTCTTTGACCTCGGCCATATTCTCTCCAGCAGATGATGACTTGTGTCTGTTATGTCGACATCAGTCAGGTCACCTTTGCCTTATTATAGATTTGTGATGAGCTGGTCCAGAGAACACTGACATACATTTTTATCTGTCTGCTGCCAGCATCTTTTGCAATCTCCTCCCTGGAGTTCCTGTCTGATGATGCTGGAGGTTCTCTGTTGGCTGACCTCTGATGATGATGACTGTGATCTTTTCTCCTCAATGCTACTGACTCTGATGATGTTGACTGCTTAGATCTTTTCTTCCCACTGCTGCTGACCTCTGATGATGAAATCTGCTTGGATCTTTTCCCCTCAATGCTGCCTGAACACTGCTGGTGTTGACCGCCGATCTTTTATTCTCATTGCTGGTGACCTCTGATGATGAAGTCTAGCCCGTTCCTTTCTCCTCAATTCTATTTAGACACTGCTGGTGTTATTGCTTCGGTCTTTTCTTCCCTCCGCTGTGACCTCTGATGATGATGACTCCTTAGATCTCTCTTCCTCAATGCTGCTGAACACTGCTGGTGTTGACTTCTTTAGATCTTTTCTATTTCCCTCCGCTGCTGACCTCTGATGATGAAATTAGCCGATCCTTTCTCCTCAATGCTGTTGACCTCTAATGATGATGACTGCTTGTTTGTTTCCCATTGAGTCGATGGCCATACAAAAGCCTCTGACACCATTTTTGTGTGGCAGTTAGCAGTTGTTCAGCCACCAGCTTATCAGAGACAGAAAACAAAACACCCTGGTCTGAATTTCTGCATATATGCC